>NC_068566.1:27789347-28092378 GCF_025698545.1 Gossypium raimondii | reverse complement strand
TCATAAGTATGTATGTGCATTAACACATTTGCTTATTAAAATTTGTTTAATCGGTTGAATTGTCGTAGAGATATAGTCAAGAGATAAATGGATTTTGGTAGGTAAATATGTTCATAAGTTAGCAAATTACCGAGTTACTGTGAATTTATTCGTAACAACATGAACATGAATTTAATAATTCTAAGTTAAGAAATGTAATTAATCTAACATAACTATGTCATCTTGATTAAAATCATCTTCTAAAATTGTGTATTGGAACTTTAATTTTATTTTTATTTATTTTACTTCGTTAAAATCCTAGTTTTTAATCACCTCTTAAAATAAAAATATTTTTCTTCACCAAAGTGTATTTAAAATTGCATTCTTAAATAATTCTTTTCACAGTCCTTGTGGGTACGATAACTCGACATTTACTTGTCACTTTATTACTTGTTGCAATTGTGTACACTTGTACATTTCCATCATTCTAGTACCACATCTAAGACAATCGTGCGAACTCATTATGACAATCTAGGTACAATGTTAGAGTGCACAAACCAGTTAAGACATCCAATAGGACAATTCCACTAGCTAACATCAAAACATTTAACCAGATAACAGTTTGGTAGTACAATCATTATAACAGAACAGAAATACTTACAGGTTTGATGTCGGAGGCTCGGTCATTTGCTAATATTTTAATTTCCAGATTAATACTAAATTATCACCTAACTACTTTTATCACACATTATGAGCCCAAACACAATCTGAGTGTTGATTAACATGGCTCTGATACTACTAAATGTAACACCGTAAACCCAACCGAGGCGTCTAGACCAAGTCCAGAGAGTTACATCAACGATACTAAAACGCCACATTTATAACACAGTTAGAATAAAACATTTCATAATAATGTCCAACACAACAATTAAGTAAGTATATAATCTTTCCAAACATCATCACATTTTAGAATATCGAAAATCCTAACAGTAGTATTTAGAAGAACGATAAAAGCTTGACCGAGCTCCCGCGGCATGGACCCGTTCAAGTCTAAGAACCACCTGAAATCCAATCAATAACAAAGTGAGTTGTGAACTCAGTGCATAAAATAAGTTTGTTCAATTAAAACACATTTATCGATTAGTTTCGAATTCAAAGATTCAATTCGATAACAGAAGTATTTCTAATTCAGATTCGAGATCGATTAATTACGAATACGAAACAGTTTCAGTTTCCTATTTAGAACATATCAGATTCAGATGTAGATATTCCTAACCCCCATCCGCTACACACCATATTCAGCCATCCCAACACACCGTTAAGGGCATTCAATTCCCAGCCAACCCTACACACCATAGAGTCTCTGTCTAACACATTTACAAAAACACAGCTTAGTTGCTAGATCATAATGCGACAAAGCGCTAGAATCAGAATTATACACATGGTGGCTTAACCATTGATTCAGGGCAAATTACTTCCTTCTTCATAATATCCAAACCCATGCAAATGCAGAATACATATATCCACAATATGTATTCAATTATTCTAAGTTATTTCGCAAGTAGATAACATAGTTCAATATCAAATTAAGCATCACAATACACATACAATTATGATATTCATACTTCTGTTACACAGTATTAGAGAGTTCTCATTCAGTCAAATTCAGATCATTCATACAGTGGGGAAGTCAATATTAGTAATAACCAACATTTACGGCCTCAAAAATGGGTTTCGAGCCCTTTTTAAAATGCCACACAGCCTGGACACAAGCCTACGTCTTTGCCCGTATGGCTCACATGGCCTAGGTACACGCCCATGTCCTCTACCGGTGTGGTTCTAAAATGTACACAGAAAGTTACACGGCCTGGACACAAGGCTGTGCCCTTGCCCGTATGACTGACATAGATTGGGCACACACACGTGTGCTTGCCTGTAACACCCCAAACCTGGCCCAAGCGTTATATCCTAATCTAGGAGTGTTACAAAGAAGGGTTTTAAATCACATCTTTTAAGTTAAAACGTATCGTATTATTAGTTTACCAAATGGAGTCTTAATATTAGGAAAACTTGTGTTTATAATCTTATTTGAAACTGTTGTAAGTTATCAAGAATTTACAGCAGAAGTTTAAAAATCGTTTTATTCGAAAACAAAACTCATATTTCCAAAAATCATTTTTTTTACGTAAAGTGTTTTTGTCAAATGTTGTGGGAGGGAAATCAAAACAAAATCCAAATCCAAAAGTTAAAATCATACAATTCAGAGAGTCTCAAAAATTACAAACTCTCAAGAAAAACTAGAATTTAAAATAAAATCGTTAATTAATAAAAATAGTTTTTCGACGAGTGGTCACCGTTGAGCCTCCGTCGTAGCTACCCGCCTATGCTTGAGGATTTTCTAAACAGAACAGACAAACATATATGAGTTTTCGTAAGCTAAGTGTGTAACCCAACAGAGATTATCATGCAAATATACACAGAATTCTTATATGCAAAACAAATACATATAGGAACTTAAGTACTTAACAGAAATTGATGCCAGAATTAGATAATCAGATCAGATATACAGAATCCTACCCCCATCCCCTACACACCATCGTCGACCATCCCATCACACCATATAGTGTATATACAACACATAATAGAATAATATGCAGCCAAGTTGCCAGAATATAGGCGAAATGTCACCGTACATATCACTTCTTCCACATATAAAATCCCACCCCAAATACAGATACAGAATACAGATCACAGATATAGCAAAATTAACATCTCTAGCATGCCTATATGCAAATATCATACATTCTTATACAATGAACCAGACATACATATCAGTTCTAACTCAAATCAGTCTATCAGAATAACATATATCATACAACAGGGTTTGGTTACTCCTTACTGACCCTACGAAAGGTCCACAGTCGATCGGAATGACACGTACGACCCTAGGGAAAATTTTAGAATTTTTGGCTCACATGCCCGTGTGGGCCCCAACGCTAAAATTAGCCTTGCCCGTGTGGCCCACACGGCTTAGCCTACAGCCCACACGCTCGTGTGGCCCACACGGGTACACTCTTGCCGTCACACTATCGTGTCTCACACATGTCCAGAACCACAGTCGAGGCACATGCCCGTGTGACGTCGACAGGCCAGTTTCTCAACTTTCACCGAACATCACTTTCTCATGTTTTCATTACACTACTGATTCTTTTTATACAAGAAGCCAATCCCGATAACTCCGCAACCTAAAAACAGAATACCAAACACCAATTTAGTGGTTAATTTATGAATTCGTCAACAATAATCCGACAATAACTCGACTTACCATCGACGATAACCACTGCTAACTCCGTTTAAGAAAATAGAGCGAAACTCACTGTTCACAGCCTTCTCTTACACAACAAGTTAGTAGAAATCAAAGTCCTTACAACACCATTACACTACTACAATGAAAATGAATCAAAACAGCTTACCCAAACCGTTACCTAAAAACAAATGTAACTACTCTTACCCAACTCGCACGAAGAACACCAAAATTCGAAGTGCAATGCAAAAAATAGAAAAAGTGTGAACAAACTTGAAGGGAACAAAAGAAAGAGATCAGAAAGAAGTAGAGGAGAGACAAAAAGATGAAAACGATAAAAGAAAAAAATAGAGGAAAGGCAGAAATTGACGTCAGATTTTTGGGAAAAGAAAGACAATTTTTTAAAAATAAAATAAAATGACCAATTTGATTAATATCCCAACTCCCCACTAACAACCATATCCCATAATATCCACCCCACTAACCACATCTAACTACTTCAGACTCCCAACTCCACCAAATCTCTACCAAACAACCGGAACAAAAATTAACACCCACGCTCGCGCAGAGATTCAAATACAAGTCCTCCAGCAAGCTAACTCCTTACCACTCAAACCAGCAGGCTCATTCTGATATAAGTTTACAAACAATATTAAATAAGCCCACCCTACAGGGACAAGGTTTTGATAAAAAAACAATAGAATTTTCTAAAAGTGGGACTTGAACCTAAGACCCCAAACACACAGTCAAAACACTTAGCCACTGAAGCAGATAAATATTTATGTCAGAATTCATAAAAACAAAGTTAAGAAATTTAGCGTTACAACTATAATCCCTAAAAGAAATTTTGGCCTCAAAATTTACCTGATTCAAATAGATGTGGATACTGCTGACGCATCAAGTCCTCAGGTTCCCACGTGGCTTCCTCAGTGCAATGATTCTGCCACAGAACCTTAACTAACGGAATTGATTTCCTCTTCAAAACTTTAACATCTTATCCAAAATTTGAACCGGCTAACCTTGATTTCTTCAACAGAAAATTCTGATGAATTAGATTGATATCGCCTCAACATCGAGACGTGAAACACATCATAGATACGGTCTAACTCTAGAGGTAACCCTAATTGATAAGCAACCAATCCCACACACTTTAGAATTCGATACGACCCAATGAACCTAGGGTTCAACTTGCCCTTACGACCGAACCGCAGAACTTTCTTCCATGGAGATACCTTAAAGAATATGAAATCAACCACTGAGTACTCGATATCCCTCTTTTTCAGATTCGCATAGAACTTCTGTCTATGAAATGCCTCTTTAAGACGATCCCGAATCAATCTGACTTTATCTTCAGTCCCGAAAACTAACTCAGGACCCAAAACCCATCGTTCACCCAACTGATTCCAACATAACGGAGTACGACACTTACGACCATATAAAGCCCCGTCAGGCACCATCTGGATGCTAGACTAAAAACTATTATTATAGACGAACTTAACAAGCGGCAGAAAATCCTTCCAACTACCTCAAAAATCAATCACAAAACTCCTAAGAATATCTTCCAGTATCTGAATCACTCTCTAAGATTTTCCATCGGTCTGACGATGGAATGCAGTACTGAAGTCCAATCTCGAACCCAGAGCTTCATGGAATTTCTTCCAAAATCGAGAAGTGAAGCGAGGATCCCTATCAGAAATTATCGAAACCAGAACCTCGTGAAGTCTCACGATCTTAAAAATATAAAGCTTCGCTAACTTCTGTAGTGAATAATTAATCCAAACCAGAATGAAACGGGCGGACTTGGTCAATCAATCCACTATAACCTAAACAGAATCCTTCTTAGTAGGTTTTAAAGGCAACCCATTAACGAAGTCCGTCGTCACATGTTCCCATTTCCATAAGGGAATCTTAACGGATTGGAACAAACCCGAAGGCAACTGGTGTTCAGCCTTAACTTGCTGGCACTTCAGACAACGAGCAATAAATTCGTCACCTCTCATTTCAATCCTGGCCATCAGTACAATTCACATACATCTTATTCTCACCGGGATGCATAGCATAAGGGCTACTGTGCGATTCTCTTAGAATCGACTGCCTCAAATCGGAGTCGTTCGGTACACAAACCAGTCTTTAGAAATAAAGAACTCCATCATTATTCAGGCTAAAATAGATGCACTACCGCTCAACCTGACGGAACTGTAGAACCAGAGAACAATCCCTTAATTTTTTATCTCGAATCTGATCAATGCAAGTCGGCTTAACTTGCAACTCAGCTAGCAAACCTCCATCATCAAAAAAAAAGATGAGCAAACATCGCCCTCAAATCAGACATCGCTCTACGACTGAGAGCATCGTCCACCACATTAGCCTTATCGGGATGATACTCTATCATACAGTCATAATCCTTAAGCAGCTCAATCTATCTACGCTGCCTAAGATTCAACTCCTTCTGAGTAAGGAGGTACTTAAGGGTCTTGTGATCGGTGTAGATGATACACCTCTCACCATACAGATAGTGCCTCTAAATCTTTAAAACAAACTCCACGGTAGCTAAATCGAGATCATGCATCGAATAATTCTCCTCATGTGACTTAAGCTATCCAGATGCATAAGCCATAACCTTCACATCTTGCATTAGTACGCAACCCAAACCGATGTGTAACGCATCACTATAAACCATAAACTCCATACAAGATTTAGGTTGTATCAGAAAAGAAGCCTAAGTCAGAACAGACTTAAGCTTCTCGAAGCTCGATTGTTGCGCATCGGTCCAAACAAAAAGAACATTCTTGCGTAGAAGCTTAGTCAGATGAGCTGCAATCAGTGAGAACCCCTCAACAAACCTTCGATAATAACCTGTAATTCCTAGAAAACTGCGAATCTCAGAGACGTTTATTTCCAATCAAGCACAACCTCAATCTTTCTAGGATCACTCAGATCCCCTCTGCAGAAACCATGTGCCCTAGAAATGTCACCTCTCGAACCAGAATTCACATTTGCTCAACTTAGTGTAGGGTTGTTTCTCTCGAAGTATCTTAAGTACTACTCTAAGATGCTAATCATGCCCATCCTCGGTCTTAGTGTATACCTGAATATCGTCGATGAAGACTACAACAAACTGGTCTAGATACGGCTGAAACACTCGGTTCATCAGATCAATGAATGCAGTCGGAGTATTCGTCAAACCAAAAGGCATAACTAGGAACTCATAGTGCCTATAACGAGTCTTAAAAGCAATCTTATGAGTATCAACCCCTTTAACCCTGAGTTGATGATACCTAGAGCGGAGATCTATTATTGAAAATATCGAAGCCCCATGAAACTGATCAAAGAAATCATCGATCCTCGGAAGTAGGTACTTATTCTTCACAGTCAGCTTATCCAACTATCAGTAGTCAATGCACATCCTCATGGTACCATCCTTTTTCTTTACAAATAGAACCGGTGCCCCCTATGGAGACACGCTAGGACAGATGAAACCACGATCCAGAAGCTCTTGAAGTTGAACCTTAAGCTCTGTAAGCTCCTTCGATACCATACGGTATGCAACGATAGACACCGGAGCTGTACCAGGTAAAAGCTCAATGCCAAACTTAATTTCTCGATTCGGAGGTACACCCGATAACTCCTCAAGATAAATATCTAAAAATTTTCTCACTGTTTTGATATCCCCTACAGAAGAGTCCCCAGAAATTGAAACACTGACGTAGGCCAAATAAGCCTCACACCCTTGTCGAACCAATTTTTCGGCACAAGAGTGAAGATCACAGTAGATAAGTAATCCCGCCGCTTGCTGATCATAACCACTTCCTTATCATCCTCAACCCTCAAAAGGACCTTCTTAGTCGTGCAGTCCAAACCAACTTGGTGTTCTACCAACCAGTCCATACCAGAATCAAGTCGAACTCCCCGAACAAAAGCTTCATCAAATTTTTCAAAAATACAGCCCTTTGTACTTCTAACGGAACATTCTTATCAAGTCTATTTAGCCGAACAGATTGTCCCAAAGGGCTCAGTATCGAAATCTCACAAGAAGTACACTCAACAATAGTCCCTTAGTTTTCGGAAACAGAACTAGCTACATAGGAGTATGTAGAACCTATGTCTATCAAAGCAATAAATAGGGCATCAAAAATAAAGAACATACCCGTGATCAGATCAGGGGCGTCTCTGTCCTCCCAGCACCTCTGCCCGATGCTCTCTGTCTTCGGCCCAAACCATTACCACCCTTAGCTGGACCACAACCCCTATGTGGCTGTTGTACTGTCCTCTAAGGCTAAACAAAACCCGAACCCAGAAATTGCATTTGATCAGAACACTATGGACACTCTCTAATTCGATGCTCTAACGACCCACAATGCAAACAAGCCTTAATCTCCTCCAACACTCGCACTGATGGCACCTACCACAATCATTACAAGGCTGAACCCAGTAGGAGTAATTGGAACTCCCACTATAGAAGGCCCATCGGGTCTAGCCCATTTCTTAGGCCTCTGAACATAACTAGAAGGCTCTGAATCCCTCTCTCTCGGTCTTTATTCTGGCATTCCACACGCTTAACCTCTTCGGTGATCTTCACCTTATCTAGCAGAACAACAAATTCTTGTTGTCTCTACGATGCTATCAATACCCTCAGACTGTCCCTCAAGCCGTTCTCAAAGCGAACACATTTCTCATACTCGAATGACACCATGCCTCGAGCGTAGCAGCTCAGTTTAGAAATTTAGCCTCATACTCGATCACAGTCTTATCACCTTGCATGAGATTCATGAACTCACGCCTATGAGCATCAACATAACTCGCGCCAACATAAATTCCCTAGAAGGCAATCTTGAAATAGTGTCAATTTAGATGATTCGGTTAAGTACCCTCCTTAATCGATAACCAGCATTGATATGTATCATCGCGAAGAAAAGATACTGCACCCTTCAGCTTCTGCTTAAGTGTGCAGTCGATGTCATTTATTATCCTCACGGTGGCCTCTAACCAATACTCGACCACAATATGGGCGACTCCTACGACACCCCTAAATAGCTTAACTTTATTGGACTGAAGCCGTTCAGTTACCGACCCACGACCCTCAGATCCAGAATGGGGTCTAGTGACTCTCTCCAACACTCTTAACATGGCTTGGGACAATGCGTCATCCTCAACCGGTCGATTTTGAGACTCAGTCTCGGAAGAAGGTGTAGTTGGAGTCTCACTCATATCCAAATTCAGCATATTGCCCAGAGAAGAAGACTCAACTTGAGTCCCCCTACGACTCCCACAGCGCCCCTGAGTGCCTCGACCACGTGTATCACATGGGATCATCGTTGTTTTAGTTTTATCTACAATATAAAATTTTATGCATCAGTTTTAATGTTTATTAGTAGATGTTTTATACTTCAAATATCAGAAGTTCAGAATTACTTCAGAAGTTTTAGTCTCTTAACTAACTCAGCACAAATTTAGAGAATTCTACCTACAGTATTTTCTAGGTCCAGAAGTACTTACAGGATCGGCGCCGGAGACTCGGTGAACCACATACTTATCTCGAAAAGGAACAATATTTGTTTAAATAAAAATTTTTTTTAACAATAAAATTTTGGAACCCAAAATTCACAGCCCGAGTTTTACAACCTGGCTCTGATACCACCAAATGTAACACCCCAAAACTGGCCTAGACATTATGGTCGAATCTGGGAGTGTTACGAAGAAGGGTTTTAAATCACATCTTTTAAGTTAAAACGTATCATATTATTAGTTTACCAAACAGAGTTTTAATATCCGAAAAACTTGTGTTTATAATCTTATTTGAAACCGTTGTAAGTTATGAAGAATTTGCAGCGAAAGTTTGAAAATCATTTTATTCAAAAACCAAGCTCATTTTTCAAAAAAACATTTGTTTGCGTAAAGTGTTTTTATGAAACGTTGTGGGAGGGAAAAAAATTCAAATACAAAAGTTAAAACCATACAGTCCAGCGAGCCCTAAAAACTAAGTCTAAAGAGTACCACTGAGCCTCCGTCGCAGCGACCTGTCTATGCCTAAAGATTAATATACACAGAATTCTCATTTGCAGAAAAAAATACAGATACAAACTTAAGTCTTTAACAGAAACATATGCCAAAATCAGATAATCAAATCAGATATACAGAATCTTACCCCAATCCTCTACACACCATCTCCGACCATCCCATCACACCATGTGGGGTTTAAATTTCCCACCCAACCCTATAAGACACATAACAGAATATTATGCACCAAGCTGCCAGATTATAGGCGAAAGGTCACCGTATAGATCACTTCCTCCACATATACAAATCTCACCCCAAATACAGAGACAAAATACAGATCATAGATATAGCAAAATTAACATCTCTCGCATGCTCATATATAGATATCATACATGCTTATACAATCAATCAGACATACATATCAATTTTAACTCAAATTAGTCTATTAGAATAATAGAGCTCATACAATAGGGTTTGGTTAGTCCTTACCAACCCTACGAAAGGCCCACAGTCGATCGGAACGACACGTGCGGCCCTAGGGAAAATTTCAGAATTTTAGGCCCACATGCCCAAATTGGTCTTACCCATGTGGCCGACATGTCTGGCCCACAGCCCACATGTCCGTATGACCCACACAGCAACACTCTCAACATCACACGACAGTGTCTTGCACATGGCCAGCCACACGGTCGAGCACACGCTCGTGTAGCATTGACGGGTCACTTTTTCGACTTTTGCCGAACATCATTTTCTCGTGTTTTCATTACACACCTGATTCATTTTATATGAGAAGGTAATCCCGAGACCTCCTCAACGTAAAAATAGAATACCAAACATCGATTTAGCGGTTAATTTATAAATTCATCAAGAATAATCTGATAATAACTCGACTTACCGTCAACGAAAACCACCGTTTAATCCATTCAAGCAAATGGAGTGGACCTCTCTGTTCGTAGCCTTTTCCTACACAACAAGTTTATAGAAATCAAATTCCCTAAAACACCATTACGTCACTACAACGAATATGAATCAAAACAGCTTACCGAAATCGTTACCTCAAGATAAAAGAAACCACTTTTACCCAACTCGCACGAAGAACACCAAAATTCGAAGTGCAACACGAAGAACAGAAAAAGTGTGAACAGACTTGAAGGGAATGAAAAAAAGGGAGAAGAAAGAAATAGAAGAGAGACAAAAAGATAAAAACGAAAAAAGAAAAAAAATAGAGGAAAGGCAGAAACTGACGTCAGATTTTTGGGAAGAGAGAAAAAATTTTAAAAATAAAATAAAATAAATAACCAATTTGATTAATATCCCAACTCCCCAATAACAACCACATCCCTTAATATCCTCCCCAATAACTACATCCAACTACTTCAGACTCCCAACTCCAGCAAACCTCTAACAAACAACCGGAACAAAAATTAACTCCTACACTCGCGCAAGGATTCAAACACAAGTCCTCCGACAAGCTAACTTCTTACCACTCAAACCAACAGGCTCATTTTGATATGAGTTTACAAACAATATTACATAAGCTGACCCTATAGGGACAAAGTTTGGATAAAAAATCAACATAATTTGCCAAAAGTAGGACTTCAACCTAAAACCCCAAACACACAGTCAAAACACTTAGCCACTGAAGCTGATACATATTTATGTATGAATTCGCAAAAACAAAGTTAAGAAATTTAGGGCGTTACATTGCCCGTGTGGTTCTAAGTCACGAACAGTGAGTTACACGGCCTAGACACATACCTGTGTCCTTTGCCCATGTGAACATTGCACTAACATGGCCACACACGGCCTAGACACACGCCCGTATGCTTTGCCTGTGTGGCTTCAAACTGATGAATAGTGAGTTACACGGCCACCCACACAGCCGTGTGGTGTCGGCAGCCACATTTTTTGGCAACCGAAATTCACAAAATTGAAGAGTTTTGGCACACACCTGGTCTTTTTTGACAAAAAATAATGCGGAGACTACCTTGAACCTAATTAACTATTCAACAATCAATCAATTGACTAAAATGACTAGATAATGCAACCGTTAATACTCAACCAATTATGTCGAATAAATCGACACCAAGAAACTTTCAACAACGAATGCTTACTGACGATCAGCCGAACTAATTCGTACCAGCACGCGAAGGATTACCCTCCTTCAAAATCATGCCTAAAGACAAGATTAACAACTAATTAACAGCAGTCAGTCGGAGAAATCTCAATTCAATTACGTAAACGAGAACTAACAACTTGGCAGAGCTTACATGGAAATATTCTAACAACGCTCTGAATCACTTAGAACTCTTAATACTTGGACAATCACTTAACGAATGCAATAAAAGAACTCACTTGAAAAAGAAAAAATAAAAAAGGAGGAAAAAGAAAGAAAAGGGGAGAAAAGGGGAGAAAAACAAAAGAAGAAGGGAAAGAAGAAATTGAAGTTAAAAAAATATTTATTAACTAACCACCATCCTCACACCAGCATTTAGCAAAAATTTTCTAATGCATACAATGGGATTCAAACTTGGAACTAGACAGAATACAAACAGATGCTTAACTAATGAACCAACAGGCTCATTCTTGACACAAATTTACACAGAATTGAACTTAACTACATAACACATGGATAAGGGTTGTTTTAAAAATAATAAAACTTTTAACGATGCAACTCGAACTCCAGACCTCAAACACAAAAACAAAGCACAAAACTAGAGATATAGAATTCTAATTACTGCAGATTCTCACTATTAAAATCTCAAAATTTTAAGGCATTACAAGTAATTTCATTAAAATAATATCTTTTATTATATGAAGTAAATAAGATATTTTCTATCAAAAATTTTTAAAAAAATTCATTCAATCTACTCGTTTGTTATAAAAAAAGGAATTACGGGAAGAAGTTAAATATAAGGCTAATTGAATGACTTCATTACTTAAAACCCAAAAATGTCCTAAAATTAAGAATGAAAACATTACAAAAAAGAAGAGGAATGGGGGAGAATTATACCTGCAACAATGGTAGATCTGGCAGATCGCAGATGGGAGATTCTCAATCTCTCAAATATAAAGTAAAAATTAATAACTTCAATTGATTGATGCTAATAACTGATGAATGATTTATTCTCACATCAAAGGCCCTATTTAATTTGAAGAAAATTTCACCCATTGCCATGGTTATGGAAAATAGAGAAGGTTGAATGCTTGTAACGGTTGATTTTTTGGAGGAAAATTGAAATTCTTTTTTAATTTTAATGGTAGGAGTTGGAATTTAAGAATTAGATAAGGTTTGGAGAAGCCAAGGAGTTAAAGTATTTATGAATAAGAATCGAAAAGCCTAGGCATTTAATTATTTTATTTTAGTTTAAAAAAAATTTCCACGTTAAAAGTTGAATAAATAATTTTTTAGGCCCCTTTTAGTCTTAGACTCTAGGCGGCAACACCTCAAAACAAGCCTAAGGGCTAGCCCTGCCCCTTCCTCCAATATTTTATAGATAAAAAATGATTAAGCTTTTGCCCTAAAAGAAGAAAGGAAATAAATATCATACACACTATAGCAAAGAGGATAAAAAAGGAAATAAATAATCATGTTCACATTACAGCTTTTTTACACATATACTCTCTATTTGAAGTACTTATTTACAATTTTGGTAAATTACCCTTTTACTCATTGCCTTTGAATATTTTAAGTTACTACGTGCATTTTGTTAACATTTTACTTTTTAATTTTTATATAATAAAAATAAAGTTGATTTTAAATAAATTGTTTCTTTATTTTAAATATTTTACTTAATTGAATTAAATTTTAATGTTTTAATATTAAAATTAATGACTATTAAAATTGTTAAACTTAAAATATATTTTTTAAAAACATATATTAATAACATTTATCAAATTAAAATTATATTTTTCAAATGCAATAAAAGTTAATTACATTCATTGATTAAAGTAAAGTAAAGATAAATATAAAATTACAAAAAAAATCTAATATTAACAATTTTAACATTAAAAGAATTAATTTAACAATATATATAAAATATGTTGTACAAAGAGTAAAGTGCAAAAAACCAAACTAGGTTCAATTCCAAAGAAAGATTGCTGAAATCACAGACAGTCTCGCTTAAAGTCCAACTTCCTAGACAGAATCTCCCTCCAATGTAATTTAATAGCACAACATATCACTACAAATGTACCCTACAAAACATTGAAAGAAAAACAATAAAGAACACCAGAATTATAACAAGTTTCAGCAAATTACGCCTACATCTTCGGACACTACCAAATATATTTTACTGCAAAAGATACAAGTGAAAAATTACGAAAGGAAAAAATTGCCTTAGGAAGAAAGTGACAAATTTTGGGGTGATTTAAAGGTAGAGATACTACCCTTTTTTTTTGGTGAAAAAAATACAATTAAACTATATTAAGCAGTCATAATCAGAAAATTTGAAACTCTAACAATCTCAACAAACGTTTCAACCTCTTCTAGAATTTTTACAAATATTTGTAAAGTTGAATTTCTCTCTGGACCCATTTTAGTTAGTCTGTCCGCAACTTGATTTCTCTCTCTAGGAATATGCTTGATCTCCTAGTGCTCCATAGTTTGTAAGATCATATGGATCCTTCTAACCAAGGCCGAAGTTAATTCAATAATGAGAATGTCTTGAAGAGCTTTGACCACCTCCAAATTGTCTGTATGAATGAAAGCCTTCTTGCATCCCTCTATTTGAACTAAGGTTAGACCATCTAGAATTCCCCACAATTCAACATCGAAAACTAAACAAAATTACAAATACAGATTGTATCCAACGCTCCATTGCTCATCTTGCTTATACGCTAGCCCTATAAAAATTTATTAATAATATTATTTAAATTATAATATATTAATATTAATATTCATAACATGATGATTTTTATTATTTACTATTAAACATTTTTAAATCTATTTTTTAATTACATTTCCTTTTCAATTTATTAATTTTTAAAAAATATTCAAAATTGTAAACAAAAACTAACCTCGTAAAAGAATATTACAAAAATAATATACACAAATAATGTTCGCTTCAAACAGGAATATAAACTAATATATAGTACAAATTAACTCCTTCAAAATACAAACTAATATATAGTACAAATACTGTTTCAAAACAATAAAAATTTGAGCCAAGATTAGTTGAGGTGTCTAAAATTAATGACCCAGATTTTCTTAACCGTATATGTGTTTTTTGTTTTGGACATATTCATAACCAAATATTTGATTTTGGATTCATAACCATATATGTGATTTTGGACAACCCTGCTAATAATATTTCCATACATAACCAATTAAACGTTACAAACTAAACCAAGATAAGTATTAATCTTAATCTTTATCATTTTGAAAATTGTATTTTAGGGCCTTTACTTCAAACAAATTACATCATGAAATAATTTTATTCTTCGAAAAGAACCAGTACAAAAATTGTTACCTTCACTTAATTACACGAGTTTAACAGAGAATGGAGAAAATAATTATTAAAAAAACAAGAGAAAATGACTGAAAACGAAAAAATCTTCGATTTTAACGTCCAAGTATGATACACATCATTTAAAATAAAAACTTTTTTAGTATTATGTAATTTTAATTAATATTAATGAACTTTAATTTAGTGCAATTATATATATGAAACTTTGATCGTGGTTCATATGTAAACATGAAACTTTAATTTTGATTCACCATACACATTTAAAGAAATAAATACATCAAATTATTTTTATATTTGATAAATATAATTATTTTGTATGTAATATATAAACATAAAATGATATTATATCAACAATTGTGTTAATAATTTGTGAGAGTTATACCAAATTAAAATTTGATGTATAAAATTGCACAAAATTAAAGTTTTTGTATATAATTACACACTAAACCAAAGTTATAGTACAGCTTTTGAGATTTATCCCAATAAAATTATAAGAAGAAATTTATTTTTCCAAAAAAAAAGCATTAGCCAATGTAATAGGCCTAATTTGCCTGGACCCAAAACCCAAAAAAAAACAGAAATAAAACCCAAAAAAATAAATAGTCCAAACAGTCCACATTACCAGCCTAAATTACAAACCCAATTATAGCCCAAATAAATTAAAACCCTAAAACCCAAAACCTAAACAAATTTTCAGCCAAAAAAGAAGGGTAGAAACCCTAGAACCCTAGTTGCATGCCACGTCGGTGCCGTCAGCCTCCTCACGCGTGCTACCACCACCGCATGTGTAACGCCCCAAAATTGTAATTTTGGGTATTGTGAATATGTGACACAAATATCTGACTGCTTCAGTGGTTAAAGGTTCTAGTTTTGTGTATGAGGTCCCAAGTTCAAGCCATGCCTTTGGCGAAATTTTGGAATTTTTTTATGATTAAAGCCTTATCCTTGTTCAGTGGGCTTAAGTTTAATTATTTTGTAAAACCATATCAGAATGAGCTTGCTGGTTCAAGTGATAAGGGAGTTGGAGTGTTCGAGGTTTTGTGTTCGAATCTCTGCAAGAGCGAGAATGTTAATCTTTTTACTCGGTTTCCTGGAAAAGTTGTGCAGAAGATGGATTCTGAGTAGTGGATTGTTAGTGGGTAGTTAATTGAGAGAAGATAAGGGAGTTGGGATTTGGGGAGTTATCAGGATTATTTTTGTTTTTTTATTATTTTATTCTTTTCAAAATTCGTTTCACTTTCTCTCCAAAATTTTGACGTCAACTTTCTTATTCACTTTTCTTCTTCGATTTTTTGCGAGTTCCTGTTGGATTTTTCAAAGTCAATCATCGCTCTTGCGTTCGTGGCACTTTTTCATCTGGTAAGTGATCTCTTTTGGCCTTATTCCTTTGATTTGGGGTCTAGCAACGTCAGTTTATGGTAGTTAATAGATGTATCATGTGTTTATGAGAAGATCAAGGTGCTGGGGTTTTCCAGTCCGTGCTTTAAACTTGCAGATTAACGTTGCTCGACCTAAGGTAAGATTTTGTCGATTTAAGTGGGTTGTCCATCACTTTTGGTTCGGTTTAATGTCGTTCTAAGTGTTTAATTCCATGTTCGTTTGGTCAATTTTAGGTATTGGAGTGCTCGGGAGTTTTTTGAAATGAAACAAAACCAGATGTGTACTCGAAACACAAAAATAAGGGATTCGACGAAAAGCCGAAATTGCTTGCTATTTGGACAACAATAGTAGGCTATTTTGAAAAATCACCATAAATTGTGAAAATTGAATTAGAGAATGAAAAATATGGAATTAAATATATTTAAGTCTAGTTTCTCATATAAGAAACGAAGTAAGAAAAAGAATTTCATATTATGAGATATTTGAATTTTAGTGAGACAGGGTCAGAATGATTTCGGAATCCCCTATTTTGACTTTGAAAAATTATTAAAAATTGTATAACAAAAACTATGGGTTATATTTATATTTTTAAAATCCTGAATGAGTCTATTTTGAAGAGAAACAAACAAGAACATCATTTGAGTTCTGTACGAGAAGATAATTAATTTTTAGTGTAGAAGGGTCGAAACTATCAAACAGCAGAATATGGGAAGTTTAAAGAATAAACTGTACTTATTGGCAAAACCAAAATATTTGAAAATTTTATGGTAAGAAGATACCTGAGTCTAGTTTTAGGGAAAATTTGCAGATCTTAATTCGAAATTTTATAGCTTAAGATACAAATAATTTAGTAACAGTGACTGAAGTAGACAGCTTTGAAGGATCATATGAGTAAATAGTGGAAACAGATATGAATAATTAACTAGCACGGGGTACATTAAAATGGATTACGAGGCCAAGGCCAATTTGGGTCATGTGGGTCACACAAGCATGTTGGCCCACACGGGCGAACATCATGGGCTTGTAGGCCCATTTTCACTGTTCGACTGATAAGGTTGCACGGGTCGCCCAAGTCTGCTGTGAACCTACTGTAGCGTCGATAAGCTTACCTAGACCCCTAATTGAATGAAATGATTGTATGACTAATATGATTAACCCTGATGATGTTCTACTGATTTGATACTGTGATACAATCTCGGTTTAGTAGTTGAACCCGAGTCGTTTAGTTCCCGATCGTAAACGTAGAAGTGTATTAGAAAAGAAGAAGAGAAAATGTAATTAAGTTCAAAGAGGTAAGGTAGGTTCGTTCAAAGTAGGTTGTGGAATTTGGTTTAAGTCTAAATGGTATGATTAGGTTGGTTGAGTTCGGTTTAGGAATAATTCACGAATGGTCTTTAGTTTTGGTGCGATTTGGTATTCAGAAAATGGTACGAAATGGTATGGGATTTGGTACGAAATGGTAATGGTTCAAAAAGGTCAAGAAAGAACCAACACTAAAAAGAGTGTCAATTCAAACTTATAGGACCTAAATGAATGGGAATTGGGGTGATAAGGACCTTGACCCAATACTTAGGAAAGTATGAACCAAAGGTATCAATGGTGAACGCCACACTCGGGTTGGGGAGTGATAAGTTCGAAAAGAAAGACTCGGAAAGACGCCACTAGAAGCTAGATAAGTCTTACGGGTCTCGAACGAAATTTGAGAGAAAATGCCTCACAAATTTGGCAGTAATTCGTTACTTAAAATGTCAAAAAGTCTTTTACAAATTGAATTTAACAACTATTTATAGACAAAGACTAGGCTAGCCGAATAGTCATATGAATGCTTAAGAATTAAGCAAATGAATTCCTTTAATGTGCTTAACTAAATTAATGAATGGAGCTCCAATGGTCATCTTCTAGAATGAGCAATGAACTTAGAAGCTTGGAAAGATGCATGGCAGCAGACTAGGTTCAGTTAATGGACTTAAACAAGCTCAATTAATTGGCAACTTTTGTTGAAAAGTGATCAGCAATTAAAGGAGGTAATGAGCGACCATCAAGGTGTGAAAACTCACTTTGAAGAGTCATGGAATGTGAACATATAGAACCGAACAGCCAAGATGAATCCAAAGAATGTGAAAATAATTTAAAAGTCGGCTGAATGGTCAACTTGGGAGTAGGAAACAATAGCTTCTTTGGCGAATGGTCACCTAGGATACTTCAAACAATGACCAAATTTAATTCCCCAAACATGCATGTGCCGTCCCCTTACATGTATCTTCTTTTAATTTATTCATGCACCAAGGACGTCCAAATGTGATGTACCTACGAAAAATTTATTCAATAAATCAAATACATTTTAAACACATTAATTTGGCAAAAATGACACAAAATTATGCACATTAAATTCACCACCTTAGGACATAATGAAAACATGTAATAAAATTGACACATTAAAACATGCATAAAAACATATTAATGAGTCAGAAATTAAGACAAATTAATAACATATAATTATAACTCAATTAACATGCATAATTAAATTTGTCCGATTTTAAACCAAACAAATAATGAATATTAATTGAGCTGTAATAATCTAATTAAATGACTCAAATAATTATTTCACTACTATAATAAGGTCTTAATGAAATTGAGCTAGTTTGAGCTCATTGAGCTTGAAAGGAGCTGAAACGAGCTAAATGAAGCTCCACAAAATAAGATTGAACTACGTCCGACTTGCAAACACAACGAGCCTCGCTTGTAGGTCAAGCAATGGCCGCTCCTAAGCGCTGGTCGATTACATCAGATGCCCTGCTTACATGCATTATATTATGTTATAGCATGTCATATCTGTATATTGCATTGCATTGGGTTGGGGGATTATAATATTCGGAGGAAATGTACTGAAAGGGCTCGAGCCTAATTTACTGGCAGCTCAGCTGCAAACTACTGTCTAGTGCCGCATTCGGTACTACTTGGAGTGTAGGGATTGGTGACTTGATTATATCCCTACATGGAGTGTAGGGTTGGACGAAGATGGTGTGTAGAGGCTGGATGGTTGGATTTTTGTGACTGCATAACTGTTACTGCTACAGATACTGTGATGGGCTAAAGCCCTACTGCATGACTATTTTTGTACTCAGATGGGCTAAGGCCCAAACTGGAGTGATACTGTCGATTCATTTGTATGGGGATTACACGCTGAGTTTACATGAACTCACCCCTTCTATTTAATCTCTACAGGTAATCCCCAGATTTAGGCAGATAGGTACGGCGGAGGACTCAGTGGTGGTCACACGACTTCTTTTACACTATTTATTACCTATTTATGATTTTACTTTTATTTGAGAGTATTTTGCTTTAATTATGACCTTTACAGATTTTGGTTTAAATTTAATTTTTATACAGTTTTATGATTTAAATTTGCTAGTGTTAGGTGTAACTCGTGTTTTCAAATGAAATTAATGTTTTATCAAAAATACCACGAATACACAAACTGTTTAAAAGCTTCCGAAATAAGAAAACATTTTGAAATTGAATAACGATTTGTAAATGAATAATGTTTTGGAAACGAATGGCACGATTTGAAATTAATATAAGATAATAAAAAAATTGTTAAATAGAAAAGGGGATTTAGCGACGACATATTTTTCGAAAAGCACTACCTTGTGACATTGTTAGATTCAGCCATAACGTCTAGGTCGGGTCTGAGGTGTTACATTTAGTGGTATCAGAGCCAGGTTGCAAAACTCGACTGTGGATGTGGGTTTTTCAGACGTGATTTCTGAGAATTGATTTTTAAATGTTTTTACTAAAGGTGTGGTACACCGAGTCTCCGGCGCCGATCCAGTAAATTTTTTGAAACTGAAACTAAAACTGTCTTTGATAGTATATCCTGAAACTGCTATAGGCAGTATATACTGAGACTACTATAGATAGACTATACTGAAAACACTTAAAATAGTGTGTACTGAGACTGTAGTAAAAATGATAGACATTGATTGACACTGTGATGGATGAAATAAATTTACACTTCTGATACTGTTTTCATAAAATCTCTATTAATAAACACTGGAACTGTAAACTGAAGCATAAAACTGTTAATACCGATAAAATGCAATTAGACAATGAGCACCAGAGGAACTCGCGGACGGGGTACTAGAGGCCAAGGTAAAGGCCGTAGAGGGGCTCGAGCTGAGTCCTCGTCATCGAGTAGTTTGCCAAATTTGGATACGAGTGAGACACCAGTGTCGCCTACTATAGAGACTAGGTCTCAAGATCGCATGGCTGGGGACGATGCATTGTCCCAGGCTGTGCTAAGGATTTTGGAAAGGGTCGCTGGGTCCAATACTAGATTTAGGGGTCTAGGGTCGGTTATGGAACGACTCTGGTCCAATAGAGCTGAACTTTTTAAGGGTTTCATTGGGGTCACCCTAATGTGGCCAAGTATGAGGCCGAGTTTTTTAGACTGAGCCGCTATGCACAAGGTATGGTGGCATCTGAGTATGAGCGATGTGCCCGCTTTGAGGATGGCCTCATAGATAATTTGAGAGTTCTGATAGCCCTGCAGGGGGAGTGAGATCTTTCTGCCTTGATCGAGAAGGCAAAAATCATCGAGGAGGATATGGAGGTAGTCATGATTGGAGAACGTCGGAACTACTTATCTAATGTGATCTCTACACTAGTGGCAGAGAAGTTGGTTCGTAAGGGATGTGAGACATTCTTGGGCTATATAATTGTTTCGAATTCTAAGGACTCTACAGTTAAGGATATTAGAACGGTAAAGGATGTTCCGGACATCTTTCTTGATGAGCTATCGGGTTTACTTCTGAATCGTGAAGTGGAGTTTGAGAGAGAGCTCCTTCCTAGTACAGCTCCGGTGTCCATCCCTCCCTATAGAATGACTCTGAAGAAGCTTGTTCAGGCTTAGATTCAAGAGCTTTTGGATCATGGGTTCATCTGCCCTAGTGTGTCTCCGTGGGGAGCACCGGTTCTGTTTGTAAAAAAAATGATGGATCCATGCGTATGTCCATCAACTACAGGTAGCTGAATAAATTAATCATTAAGAATAAGTATCCCTACCGAGGATAGATGACCTGTTTGACCAGTTCTAAGGAGCTTCAATTTTCTCTAAGATTGATCTACGGTCAGGGTATCACCAGTTGAGAGTTAAAGAGGCTAACGTGCATAAGATGGCATTTAGGACTCGCTATGGTCACTACGAGTTCCTAGTGATGCCATTTGGACTGACGAATGCACCGACAACTTTTATGGATCTGATAAACTGAGTGTTCCAGCCCTATCTAGATCGGTTCGTAGTGGTATTTATTGATGATATACTAGCGTATTCGAAAACTAAGAAAGAACACGATGGACACCTTAAAGTGGTTTTACAGATTCTACGAGAGAAACAATTGTACGCCAAGTTCAATAAATGTGAGTTCTAGTTATGTGAAGTAACGTTTTTGGGTCATGTGGTTTCTGCTGAGGGGATTAGAGTCGATGCTCAACAGATTGAGGCTGTTTTGGATTGGAAGTAGCCTAAGATTGTATCTGAGATCTACAATTTTATGGGACTAGTAGGGTATTATCGATGATTTGTGGAGGGGTTTTCTTTGATTGTTGCATCCTTGACTAAGCTGCTACTAAGGGTGTGTTGTTTAACTGGACTGATGTGTAACAGAGAGCTTTGAGAAGCTCAAGGCTGTATTGACTAAGACCCTTATTCTAATACAGCCAGAGTTTGGAAAGGAGTTTACTATTTACAGTGACGCATCACATGCCAATTTAGAAAGTGTGTTTATGTAAGAGGGTAAGGTGGTAGCGTACGTATCTCGTCAGCTTACGCCTCATGAGGTGAATTATCCAACGCATGGCTTGGAGTTGGCCGCAATGGTGTTCGCACTAAAAATCTGGAGGCATTACTTGTATGGTGAAATGTGTATCATTTACACTTATCACAAAAACCTCAAGTACCTCCTCACTCAGAAGGAGTTGAATCTTAGGCAGCATAGATGGATTGAGCTGCTTAAGGACTACGAATGTACTATTGAATACCACCCTGGTAAGGCCAATGCGGTGGCCAACACACTGAGCCGTAAAGCTATGACTGACCTGAGGGCGATGTTTGCTCGCCTTAGTTTATTTGATGATGGTAGTTTGTTGGCTGAACTACAAGTTAAACCAATGTGGATAGAGCAGATTAAGGGTAAGCAAAAAGAGGATGAGTCATTGGGACTTCGTTTCCGACAAGTTAAGAATAGGAATACTGAGGATTTTAGACTGAATAGCAAAGGGGTACTCTATTTTTGTGAGAGAATCTGAGTACCGAAAGATACTGAATTGAGGCAGTCTATACTATGAGAGGCCCATAATAGCTCTTATGCTATGCACCCTGGCGGAAATAAGATGTACCAAGACCTTCGTGAGTTATATTGGTAGCCAAGGTTGAAACATGAGGTTACTGATTTTGTTGGCAGACGTCTGACTTGCCAGCAGGATAAGGCTAAGCATAAGTTACCTTCAGGTTTGTTGCAACCTATTAAAATTCCTCTTTGGAAATGGAAGCACGCAACTATAGATTTCGTTAATGGGTTGCCTCTAACACCCAGTAAGAAGGATTCAATATGGGTCATCGTGGATCGATTGACCAAGTCCGCCCACTTTATACTAGTTTATACTGATTATTCTTTGCACAGGCTGGCAAAGCTTTATATTTCTGAGATAATGAGACTACATGGAGTATCGATTTCGATCAGCTTTGATAGGGATCCTTGTTTCGCGTCTTGATTTTAGAGAAAGTTACATGAAGCTCTGGGTACAATATTGGACTTTAGTACTGCGTTCCATTCTCAGATTGACGGTCAGTCAGAAAGGGTGATTCAGATATAGGAGGTTTTGTTGAGAAATTGTGTGATTAATTTTCGAGGCAGTTGGGAAGATTACTTGCTACTAGCAGAGTTTGCTTATAACAACAGCTATCAGTCTAGCATTCAAACGGCACCTTACGAGGTTTTATATAGTCGTAGTTGTCGCACAACTTCATGTTGGACTGAGGTGGGCGAGTGGTGTGTTCTGGGCCCTAAAATAGTTTCTGATACCGAGGATAAAGTTAGACTGATTCGGGACAGATTGAAAGAGTCATCTAATAGGTAGAAGTCCAACGCTGATCTGAAGCGTCGAGAGATTGAGTATTCTGTGGGGGATTTCATTTTTCTCAAGGTCTCGCCATGGAAGAAGGTATTGAGGTTTAGTCGTAAGGGTAAGTTGAGCCTTAGGTTTATTGGGCCTTACCGCATACTAAAATGTGTGGGACCGGTTGCTTATCAGTTGGAGTTACCTCCGAGATTGAATCAGATTCACTACATGTTCCACATCTCTATGTTGAGGCACTACCGCTTTAATCCCACGCATATTGTTCCTGTTGAGAAGATCGAGGTTAGGCTAGATTTGACCTTTGAGGAGGAGCTAGTTCAGATTCTGGATCACGACGTTAAGGTTCTATGAAGGAAATTCATTCCACTGGTAAAGGTTCTATGGCGTAATCATAACACTGAGGAGGCCACATGGGAGCCTGAAGATGCAATGTGTCAGTAGTGTCCTCATCTGTTCTGATCAGGAAAATTTTGAGGACGAAATTTTCTTTAGGGGGTAGCATTGTAACGCCCCAAAATTTTAATTTTGGGTATTATGAATGTGTGACACAAATATTTACCTACTTCAGTGGTTAAGTATTCTAGGTGTGTGTATGAGGTCCCAAGTTCAAGCCATGCCTTTGACCGAAATTTTGGAATTTTTTTTATTAAAGCCCTATCCTTGTTCAATGCGTTTAAGTTTTATTATTTGTAAAACCATATCAGAATGAGCCTGCTTGTTCAAACGGTAAGGGAGTTAGACTTTGGAGGTTATGTGTCTGAATCTCTGTGTGAGCAAGAATGTTAATCTTTTTACTCAGATTCCTGGAAGAGTTGTGCAGAAGATGGATTCTGAGTAGTGAATTGTTAGTGGGTAGTTAATTGAGAGAATATATGGGATTTGAGATTTGGGGAGTTATTAGGATTATTTTTGTTTCTTTTATTATTATTTTATTCATTTCAAAATTCGTTTCTCTCTCTTTCTCTCCAAAATTTTGACGTCGACTTTCTTCTTCACCTTTTTCTTCGATTTTTCGCGGCTTCCTATTGGATTTTTTGAAGTCAATCATTGCTCTTGCGTTCGTGGTCCTTTTTCATCTGGTAAGTGATCTCTTTTGGCCTTCTTCCTTTGATTTGGGGTCTAGCAGCATTAGTTTCTGGTAGTTAATCGATGTATCCTGTGTTTATGAGAAGATCATGGTGCTAGGGTTTCCCAGTCGGTGCTTTAAATGTGCGGATTAACATTGCTCAACCTAAGGTATGATTTTAGTCGATTTAAATGGGTTGTCCATCACTTTTGGTTCGGTTTAATGTCGTTCTAAGTGTTTAATTCCAGGTTCGTTTGGTCAATTTTAGGTATTGGAGTGCTCGGGAGTGTTTTTGCAATGAAACAAAACTAGGTGTGTACTCGAAACACAAAAATAAGGGATTCAGTGAAAAGCCAAAATTGCTTGCTGTTTGGACAGCAACAGTAGGATAACTTTGAAAAATCACCATAAATTCTGGAAATCTAATTAGAGAATGAAAAAATATGAGATTAAAGATATTTGAGTCTAGTTTCTCATAGAAGAAACGAAGTAAGCAAAAGAATTTCATATTATGAGAGATTTGAAATTTAGTGAGACAGGGTCAGAATGATTTTAGAATCCCCTATCCTGACTTTGAAAAATTATTAAAAATTGTATAAAAATAATTATGGGTTATAATTTATATTTTTAAAATATTTAATGATTCTATTTTCAAGAGAATCAAACGATAACATTATTTGAATTCTGTATGAGAAGATAATTAATTTTTAGTGCAAAAGGTCAAAACTGTCAGACAGTAGAATAGGGAAAGTTTAAAAATAAAGTGTACTTATTGGCAAAACCAAAAATTTTTAAAATTTTATGGTAAGAAGATATGTGAGTCTAGTTTCAGGGACAATTTTCGGATATTAATTAAGAATTTTGTAGCTTAAGATACAAATAATTTAGTAATAGTGACTCAAGTAGACAACTTTGAGGGATCATATGAGTAAATAGTGGAAACACATATGAATAATTAACTAGCACAGGTTATATTAAAATTGATCACGAGGCCAAGGCCAATTTGGGTCATGTGGGCCATACGAGCTTGTGGGCCCACACGGGCAAACATCATGGGCTTGTAGGCCCATTTTCCCTGTTTGACTGATAAGGTTGCAAGGGTCGCCCAAGTCGGCTGTGAACCTACTGTAGGGTCGATAAACTTACCTAGACCCCTAATTGAATGAAATGATTGTATGACTAATATGATTAAGCCTGATGATGTTCCACTGGTTTGATACTGTATGCCTTGCTTACATGCATTATTTTATGTTATAGCATGTCATATCTGTATATTGCATTGCATTGGGTTGGGGGATGATAATGTTCGAAGGAAGTGTACTAAAAGGCCTCGAGCCTAATTTACTAGCAGCTCAGCTGCAAACTACTGTCTAGTGTCGCATTCGATACTACTTGGAGTGTAGGGATGGGTGGGTTGATTATATCCCCACATGGAGTGTAGGGTTAGACGGAGATGGTGTGTAGAGGTTGGATGGGTAGTATTTTTGAGACTGCATATATGTTACTGCTACTGATACTGTGATGGGATAAAGCTCTACTACATGACTGTTTTTGTGCTGAGATGGGCTAAGGCCCAAACTGGACGATGTTGATACTGAAAAGGGCTTAAGCCCAAACTGTGATTATTTGTTTATTGTTTGTTCATTTGTATGGGGATTACACACTGAGTTTACGTAAACTCACCCCTTCTGTTTAATCTGTACAGGTAATCCCTAGATTTAGGCGAATCTGTGCGGCGGAAGACTTAGTGGTGGTCACGCGACTTCTTTTACACTATTTATTACCTATTTATGATTTTACTTTTATTTGGGAGTATTTTACTTTAATTATGACTTTTACGAATTTTGGTTTAAATTTGGTTTTTATACAGTTTTATGATTTAAATCTGCTAGTGTTAGGTAAAACTCGGGTTTTCAAATGAAATTAATGTTTTATCAAGAAAACCACGAATATGCAAACTGTTTAAAAGCTTCCACAATAAGAAAACGTTTTGAAATTGAATAACGATTTGTAAATGAATAATGTTTTGGAAACGAATGACACGATTTGAAATTAACATAAGATAATGAAAAAAAATGGTTAAATAGAAAAGGGGATTTAGCGACGACATATTTTTCGAAAAGCACTACCTTGTGACATCGTCAAATTCGACCATAATGTCTAGAGCGGGTCTGGGGTGTTACAGCACGCCATCACCACGCTCGTCTGACACCTGCAAAAAAAATTGAATGCAACAACAAAATAGGCATGCCAACAAGCAGTAAAAACAAATGCAAAAAGACAAAGAATAAAAACAAATACGAATATTGTAATCTGGCTATAAAAGCCATGAAATATCAATGTATGGCTTCTTCTTCTTTCGGACACGAAAAATCCAATAAAAAAATAGAAAAAATTTGATACATATTTAAAAAAAGGTGTCTTTTTTACTCTTTTATTTTTTCTGCTCTTTTCTTTTATTATTTTTTTCTTTCTTGCGTCTCAAAAATAGAAAATAAATATAAAATCAAAAGGAGAGAGGCCAGATCTTACCTTTCCCGGTGTTTACGCCGCCGTGGGGGGAAGAGGTTGTCATCTCCGATGAAAGATGACACTTTTGAATTGGGGAAGTCGAAAAGCCAAAAAATGGCCTTTTTTATTTTTCGGCCATCGTAGACGGTTGTGCCATCGCTGGCGACCGGCGGTCACCTAGGTGGTCCGGCAACGGAACATTGGCCATAGCTCTGAGGGCTGAGAGAGGTTGAAAGCATTTTAGTGTCTTTTTTTTTTTTTGAGAAAGAAGAAAAATGAAAATTTTTAGAAAAAAATATGATTTTGAGAGCATTTTAGTGTCTTTTTTTAGAAAAAAAAAAGTTCTTTTTTTAGAAAAAAATTGCTTTAAATAGAGAAGCAAAACGCTGCCATTTTGGGTTAGGGACCCAGGCGCCAAAACAACATCGTTCGGGGCCTATCCGCACGCGACCCGACCCGCTCCAGGGGGATCCGCGTGTTTTCGCCTTTTGGGTTATTTACACACTTGGCCCTTCAGCATTTCTATTCTTTTTAATTTAGTCCATTTTGTTTATTTTTCTTTTTATTTTTATTTAACCAGAGAATTTTGTTTGTTTTTCAATCGGGTCCTTGGCTCACTAACACGCTAGAAAGTGGACACGTGTCTAGGGATTGGTTTATTTACCCATTTAGCCATCCACCCTTTCGCGCCCTTTCATTTTGGTCCTTCTTTGTCTATTTTATTATAGTTTTTACCTTTGATTTCATTTTTGTCCTAGTTTAGTCCCAAATCTGTTTGATTTCAATTTATTTTCGAATTTGTTATTCATTTATTTATTTTAAACCTTTTCTTATGTATTATTTATTTTAAATTGTTTTATTATTATTTATTTCAAGTTTTCCACATATAATGTATTTTAAACTATTTCAAACTATTATCCATTTTTTATATATATTATTTATTTTAAACTGTCATATATATTATTTATTTTGAATTGTTTTTATACATATCATTTTTTTAAACTGTTTTATATATTATTTATTTGAAACTTCTTTTTACATATTATTTGTTTTAAACTTTTTATATATTATTTTAAATTGTCTTATATGTTATTTATTTTAAGTTGCTTGGTATATTATGTATTTTAAATTGTTTTATACTATTTACCTCAAATTGTTCTATATATTATTTTGTTTCGTTTTCTTTGATTGTTAATATTGATATTAAAGTGACATGCTTTGTATGATTATTGTCATCATGTGTATTATAATTTGTTTATTCGTGTTTTCATATTATTGTCACTCATTGATGTAACATTTTATTCATAAATCGTTCTTCCATGTTCTATATTATTATTCCATTTCATTTCATCACTTCAAAAGTCGCGTTTAATTTTTATATACCCATAATAAACCGTTCTATTTTATTCCTAATAAAATAAATGCACCTCATTCAAGTATTGTACTCGCTATTATTCAAAAAAGGAAAAATTTTAAAATAAGGCAATATTTCACGTTTTGAAGATTCGAGAAATCGTACCCTAACTTACGGGGTTTCAATTTTCTCGTTAAACCTAAATAACAAAATACCTTTTTAAATTTCAAAATACATGGAATTTCAATAAAAATTAAAGGCAATCTTATTCTCGAGGGTTCCAAGTGTTGTGTCCTAACTTACAGGACGTGACATTTTGTTACCTCGAGACGAGGGGGTCTTTAACTTTCTTTTCGATTCATTCAAGCATTTTTAAAATGAGCATTAATAAAAAAGGGATCGTATTTTAAAATCTTTTCAAAATTTCAACTTTCGACATTAAGACATTAAGTAATCAACTAGGTACCAATTTTGGGTGTATCGAGGGTGCTAATCCTTCCTCATGCGTAACCGACTCCCAAACCCATTTTTTGAATTTTGTAGACCAAAAATTATCGTTTTAGTAAATTTAAACTTGTATTAAAATGACTAAATTATGAGGTGATCTGATCACACCTAAATAAAAAGGATTGGTGGCGACTCCATTTTTGTTTTTAAACAAAAAGTCGACCCCTTTACAAAAAATGGTTTCGACAGCCAATTTTATGATTTTTTTTATTTTGATTTATAGGGTCAGATTGAAAAATGACATTCACTAAGGAAAATTTAATTTATATTTTTTTATTTATTTTTTGCATTAACTTGTTATTTTTATTCAATTAAAAAATTATTTTATGAAGGCTTAATATATCATTTGGTATTCGGTTTGACATTTTTTCTAATATGGTACCTATGTTATTTTTTGGTCCAATTTAGTACTTATATTTGACAAAAGTTATCTATATATATATATATATATTGGAACTAAAAAGTAACAGTGTTAACTTTTTAGAATATGATTTGGATTTTAGGTTAGTTTGATGAAAGTTAATTGCTAATATTATTAAGTTTGAATTTTGTATCATTTGTTTAATTGTGAATTTGTTTATTTTATGCTTAATTTGTTAAATACAATTTGATGGATGTTGCTTAATTTAGGTTTTAGGATTAATTTGATGAAAGCCAACTGCTAATATTATTAACTAAATTATTATTTTCATCAAATGTATAACCGAATTAAACACTAAAAGTTAACATTTTTACCTTCAGTACCAAAATGTATAACTTTGATCATTTATAAGTACCACATTGGACAAAAAATAACATAGATACCAACTTTTTAAAAAAAAAGTGTCAAACTTATACTAAATTACGATTAGGCCTTTTATGAATTTTACACGTAATTCTACGAACCACAATAATAATTAATTTATATTTGAACCCTATAAATTATATAAATTTTGCAGTTGGTTTGCACGAACACGTGTAATTTTAAGAACTACAAATTCATGATGTTAATAATTTTATTTGAATCCTATAAATTAAATAAACTATAAGATTGATATTCGCAAAACACGTGTGATATTAAGAACTGCAGAAGAATAAATGAAGATGATGGTTTGTATTTGAACTCTAAAATTAAATCAATTATACGATTGATCTTCACAAACACATGTAATATTTAGAACTACATATGAATAAATGACGACAATAATTTATATTTGAAATATGTAGATTAAATAAATTATAATATCCATCTTTGCAAAAACGATAATGTTAATAATCAGATAAGAACAAATGAAGAGTATGGTATGTATTTTGACACTAGAAATCAATCATTTATATTTGAATCCCAAAATTAAATAAATTATAAAATTGTTCTTTGCAAAACATGTGCAATATTAAGAACAACATAAGATTTAATGAAGATTGGTTTTTATTTGAAAATCTAGGGTGATATTTATCATCTAATTCAGTATAAAACACATGTAATATTAAGAACGCAAACGAATAAATGAAGACTATGGCTTGTAGTTTAACACTAGAAACCAAATCAATTATAGGATTAATCTTCACAAATACATGTAATATTAAAATGCAGTATGATTGAAAGAATACAATAATTTATATTTGAATCCATAAATTACATAAATTATTAGATTGTTCTTTGCAAAACACGTGCAATATTAAAAACAACATAAGATTTAATGAAGATCAATTTCTTATTTAAAAATCTAAGGTGGTGTATCACTTAAGCCACTCGCACTATATATAATTAATACAACCAAGACTTATATAACCAATAAATATTAGATGTAATAATAAAACACATTGTACTCCAAAAAATATAACTCAAATTTCAAACAATGGAGATGGTATTATTAAATGAGACAACAGACATAGATTACTACAATAATTTATCAGTTATCCAAATACTAAAAAAGAATAAAAAATTGAGTGGACCCAAGAAATATTTGAAAAAGGGTAGGTAAAATCTGAAACTTGCCATACATAGCAAACACCTAACAAGCCCCACGTTCCATTTCTTCTATAAAAGCAAGGGATTTGCTCCCAATATGCTTCACTCCACTACTCACACAAGCCTAAGCCTCTCTCTCTTCTCTGGTTTTTCATCCATGGTTGCGTTACCAACCAATAGTAGGGAGGAGAATTCTCCTCAAGAGCAACAGCAATGCTCAAACGCAAACCACACGCCGAGGCCTAACCTTAATGTGCTCCTTCCACTGTAACACCCCCAAACACGGCCTAGACGTTATGGTCGGATCTGGCGTGTCACATTGAAGTGTCTTTCAAAAATTGGAATCGTTGGTAAAAAATTATTTCTAAGTTTAAAACAAACCCCTTTATTTCTAATTAACAAGTCAACTAGTCAAAACGTTTGTCTTGTTATCTGATATTCTTTTAATAAGTTGGTCTAAAATTGCGGAAGCTTTTTAAATTCTATTGTTTAAAACTCATGTCTTTGAAAATAGTAATTATTTTAAAAATTCGTCTACTCCTAAACTAGCAGTTTAAAACAAGTAAGCAAAAGCCCATTAAAAATTTAAACTAACTTAAAGGCCTTATTACAAAAACAAAACCCAACATATAAATTAAATTAAAATAAAAGCAAGTGTAAACAACAGCAATTGTGTGGCCACCTCCAAGTCCCTCGCAGCACCAAATCGCCTATGGCTGAGGATTACCTTTACAACTAAAAGGAAAGGGTGAGTTTACGAAAACTCAGTGTGTAATCCCCTAACAAGCAAACAGCCAATTAAACAGTAGATAAATGCAGTTTGGGCCCAACCCCGTTACAGTAATAGTCCAGTTCAGTGTGGCCTAAACAATTTCCCGTAACAGTAAATGATTTGGCTTGAGCCCATCACAATACCTGTAATCAGTAAGGCCTTTGCCCAATTTCAGTAATAATATCAGTGGGGCCTTGGCCCATAACAGTAACAGATATCCGTCATGCAGTGAACAGTATGTAATATCATTAATCGATGTAGTAATAGTACAGCATCATTAGTCAGTGCAGATATGCAGTTAGAAATCCTACCCAATCCAGCCTCTACACACCACTCCGTTCCGACAAACACACTATGTGGGGATAAAATCGAGGTATTTTACCCTATGGGGGTATTTTGGTCATTTTACCCTATGAGGGTATTTCGGTCATTCTATCTTATGGGGGTATTTTGGTCATTTTACTATATGGGGTATTTTCGTCATTTTACCCTATAGGGGTATTTTGGTCATTTTACCTTATGAGGGTATTTCGGTCATTCTACCTTATGGGGTATTTTGGTCATTATACCTTATGGGGGTATTTCGATCATTTTACGCTATGGGGGTATTTTCGTCATTCTACCCTATGAGGGTATTTCGGTCATTCTACCCTATGGGGTCTTTCAGTTATTCTACCCTATGGGGTCTTTCAGTCATTCTACCCTATGGGGTATTTCAATCAATTTACCCTATAGGGGTATGTCTATCATTTTACCTTACGGGGTATTTTGGTCATTTTACCCTTCGAAGGTATTTCAGGCATTTTATCCTATGGGGGTATTTTGGTGATTTTACTCTACGAGTATCTCGGTCATTTTACCCTATGGGGGTATTTTGATCATTTTACTCTATGGGGGTATTTCGGCCATTTATTGACCTCTCAAAAAGTCCGCAGTCGCCTCGAGCGACTCAGGTAACCTAAATGGTCATAATAGTGTAAATGGGCCCAAGTGGGCCCACACGCCAGATCTCGCCATAACTATGTGATCTACTTAGCCTAGACCAGTATTTGCCACAAAACGTGGGTTTCAGCCGTGTAGGGCTCACGAGCCTATTGGGCCCATACAGCTCACTTCGGCCCAACGTGGCCCATTACGGCCTAAGCCCATGAAAATGCTCATGGAAACCCCTATAGTCCAACACCATGTTTCCTGGGCTCGAATTACCATACGAGTTTTCATAAGCTCATATGGCCTCGAACGCCGTCATTTTTGACTTTTTGGCTTTTGGCGATTTGACGTTAAGGGGGGTGTAATTACACACCTGGAGTCTATTTGCTGAGAAAACCTCCCACGCCTTTGAAACATACACTTAACCAACAATCTCCAATTAATCACTTACGCTGTTAAATAATCGAATAAACACATGTTATCACAATTGTTACTTACCACCACTTTTGATCGAGTGAAGAGGGAAGTTCGCCTATCTAAAAGTAATCACAACCCTTCAACCCTTTGAAAAGTTCCTATGCACAAACCGAAACTGGGTAAGCACTTAATCAACAGGTAATAAGGTAACACCAAACTATTACCTTTACCAATAACACGAGAAAGGGAATCAAACTACGAAATGCGAGACACACGGTCGGCCACCAAAAGAAAAGAAAGATTCGACAACTAGAAAATAAAAGAGAAAGATGAAAGAAGGGGAAAGCCAGAAACGCAAATCGGCAGTAGTGAAGTAGGACAAGGAACGGTAGAGAAGATAGATTCAAAAGGACATAAGGAGAAAAAGGTGTTTTTGACAATCAAATAGGAGAGGGGAAAAAGAAAGTGTATTTGGCTAATGGTAGAATTAGTTGAGAAAAACAACGAGAAGAGGCAACTTACAAGAGACAGAGTTCGGCTAAAGATTGTTTACCAAAAACAAAACAAACGAGGTGAAACAGAACCCTTACCACTTTCGGCCTTTCAAGCAACTGAGGGAAGAGCAAATCCGACGCAAAGCTAAAAATATGCAGTATACCCCTCTGGCCGAAATTCTTGAGTGCCAAAGTCCCAAATTCGGCACAACACTCCCCCTCAAACAACTCATTGACTTTCTCCTCGTATCTCTCTCCTTATCCCACCTTGAATCACTCTACTAATTTCTCCTCAACTCCCCCAACAACTCTATTCAAATTCCATTCAAACTCACCCTCAGCTGTGTTTGAGTCCAACTCCACCACCTACACAGCTCAAGCAGTAAAATAAATACTCCATTGCGCAACCCAGGACTTAAACCTCAGACCTCCCAATTACTCAACACGCCACCTTGCCACTAGACTACAAGCTATTTTTGTGTCATAGAACAAGCACTATTATATATAAGGCCTATATACCAGTGTCCAGATTCATTTAAGAGCAAAACTAAAAATTCTGTAAAAGCCAAGACTTGAACCCCCTGACTTCTCAGACACTTCCAAACACTCCTAAATCACTTAACCACTAAAGCAGACATTCATTTATGTCAATTCCTTGCAGAACTAAATATTTATGTACAGTCTCCTAACTGTTCCCTTGTTCAAAACCTATTTCTTCTAGGCCCAAAATTCGAGATGTTACAATTCACCCCGCCTTGAAGAAATTTCGTCCTCAAAATTTCCAATTATCAGATTAGTCGCATAACATAGACTCCACCATTACGCTTCTGCTACGCACTCTAGTTCCAAATTAAGAATATGGCCAAACGACGAGGACCCAACTCGAGCACCACTACGGCCTCTTGTACCTCGTCCGTGTGTAACTCTTGTGCTCACATCAAATAACGTTTTATTAGTTTAAGAAGTTTTATGCATTATTTTGTAATTTCAGTAATTATTAATAGATGTCTTATGAAACGCAGTAATCAGAGTTTTGTTTTCGCAAACCAAGGTCTCCCTACAGTTTCAATTTACTCTCACTAAAGAGTTTCAGTACAGTCCTACTGTCTATAGTATTCTCTTAGTGTATTTCAGTTCAAGCAGTCTACAGTATAAAGAAAACTTACGGATTTGGCGCTAGAGACTCGATGTGCCACACTTGTAAACCTTGTAAAACACTTCAAGAACAGTTTTCCAGAAATTCCAAATATTTTCAAAACCCATTCCACAGTCGAGTTTTGCAACCTGACTCTAATACCACTAAATGTAACACCCCCAAACCCAACCTAGACGTTATGGTTGAATATGGCGTGTCACATTGAAGTGTCTTTCAAAAATTGGACTCGTTGGTAAAAAAATGTTTCTAAGTTTAAAATAAACCCCTTTATTACTAATTAACTAGCCAACTAGTCAAAACGTTTATCTTGTTATCTGATATTATTTTAATAAGTTGGTCTAAAATCACGAAAGCTTTTTAAATTCTATTGTTTAAAACTCGTGTCTTTGAAAACAGTAATTATTTTAAAAATTTGTCTACTCTTAAACTAGCAGTTTAAAATAAGTAAGCAAAAGCCCAATTAAAAATTTAAACTAACTTAAAGGCCTTATTACAAAAACAAAACCCAACATATAAATTAAAATAAAATAAAAGCAAGTGTAAACAGCAACAGTTGTGTGGCCACCTCCAAGTCCCTCGTAGCACCAAATCGCCTATGGCTGAGGATTACTTGTACAGTTAAAAGGAAAGGGTGAGTTTACGAAAACACAGTGTGTAATCCCCTAACAAGCAAACAGTCAATTAAACAGTAGATAAATGCAGTTTGGGCTGAGCTCACATAAGAATAATCCGATTCAAGTGTGGCTAAGCCCTTTCCCGTAACAGTAAACGATTGGGCTTGAGCCTATCACAATACCAGTAATCAGTAGGGCCTTTGCCCAATTTCAGTAATAGTATCAGTAGGGCCTTGGCCCATAACAGTAACAAATATCAGTCATGCAGTGAATAGTATGTAATATCATTAATCGATGCAGTAACAGTACAGTATCATTAATCAGTGCATATATGCAATTAGAAATCCTACCCAATCCAGCCTCTACACGCCACTCCGTCCCGCCAAACACACCATGTGGGGATAAAATGAACCCATCTAGCCAGACACACCAAGATTAGCACCGGTTGCAGTACGAAACAGCATTGTAGCAAAGCTGCCAGTAAAATAAACTACATATAGCCATCAGAAAGTCCACAGTCGTCTTGGGCGACCTGTGCAACCTTATCAGTACAGTACACTTCCTCCAAATATAAAAATCCGTCCCCCTGCAATATGTCATGACATAATATCATATGTGTATGCAAAATGTCATGGTCAATCATAATCATACATATCATAGAGCAACTCAGTCAGACATAACATAAGGCTATAACAGTCATTTTATCTCCTAGGGGTATAACAGTCATTTTACCCTATGGGGGTATTTCGATCATTTTACCCTATGAGGGTATTACGGTCATTCTATCATATTGGGGTATTTCGATCATTCTACCTTATGGGGGTATTTCGGTCATTCTACCTTATGGGGTATTTCGGTCATTCAACCCTATGGTGGTATTTCAGTTATTCTACCCTACAAGGGTATTTCGGTCAGTTTACCCTATTGGGGTATTTCGATCATTTTACCCTACGGGGGTATTTCGATCATTTTACCCTATGAGTGTATTTCGGTTATTTTATCCTATGGGGATTTCGATCATTTTACCCTATGAGTGTATTTCGGTTATTTCGGTCATTCTACCTTATGGGGGTATTTCGGTCATTCTACCCTATGGGGGTATTTCGGTCATTCAACCCTATGGTGGTATTTCAGTTATTCTACCCTACAAGGGTATTTCGGTCAATTTACCCTATTGGGGTATTTCGATCATTTTACCCTACAGGGGTATTTCGATCATTTTACCCTATGAGTGTATTTCGGTTATTTTATCCTATGGGGGTATTTCAGTCATTTTACCCAATCAGGGTATTTCGGTCATTTACTGACCTCTCGAAAAGTCCGCATTCACCTCAAGCGACTCAAGTAACCTAAATGGTCAAAACAGTGTAAATGGGCCTAAGTGGGCCCACATGCCTATGCAGCCCATTCAGCCCAGATCTTGCCACAGCTATTTGATCTACTTAGCCCAGACCAGTATTTGTCACAAATCGTGAGTTTCAGCCATGTGAGGCCCACGAGCCCATTGGCCCACACGGCCCACTTCAGCCCAACGTGGCCCATACGGCCTAAGCCCATGAAAATGCTCATGGAAGCCCCTACAGTCTAACACCATGTTTCGTGGGCTCGAATTACCACACGAGTGTTCGTACGCTTATATGGCCTTGAACGTCGTCATTTTTGGCTTTTCGACTTTTGCCGATTTGCAGTTAAGGGGGGTGTGATTACACACCTGGATTTTATTTGCTGAGAAAACCTCCCACGCCTTTGAAACCTACACTTAACCAACAATCTCCAATTAATCACTTACGCTGTTAAATAATCGAATAAACACAAGTTATCACAATCATTACTTACCACCACTTTTGATCGATAGAAGTGGGTAGTTCACCTATCCAAAAGTTATCACAACCCTTCAACCCTTTGAAAAGTTCCTAGGCACCAACCGAAACTGTGTAAGCACTTAATCAACAGGTAATAAGGTAACACTAAACTATTACCCTTACCAATAACACGAGAAAGTGAATCAAACTATGAAATGCGAGACACACCATCGGCCTCCAAAACAAAGGAAAGATTCGGTAACTAGAAAATAAAAGAGAAAGATGAAAGAAGGGGAAAGCAGAAACGCAAATCGGCAGCAGTGAAGCAGGACAAGGAACGATAGAGAAGATAGATTCAAAAAGACAGAATGAGAGAAAGGTGTATTCGGCAATCAAAGAGGAGAGGGGAAAAAAGAAAGTGTATTTGGCCAATCGTAGAATTAGTTGAGAAAAGAAACAACAAGAGGCAACTTGTAAGAGACAGAGTTCGGCTAAGGATTGGTTACCGAAAAGAAAACGAATGAGGTGAAACAAAACCCTTACTACTTTCGGCCTTTCAAGTAACTGAGGGAAGAGCAAATTCGAAGCAAAACCGAAAATGTGCAATATAACCCTCTGGTCGAATTTGTTGAGTGCCGAAGTCCCAAATTCAGCACAACACTCCCCCTCAAACAACTCGTTGTCTTTCTCATCATATCTCTCCCCTTATCCCACCTTGAATCACTCCACCGATTTCTCCTCAACTCCCCCAACAACTCCATTCAAATTCCAATCAAACTCCCCCTCAGCTGTGTTTCAGTCCAATTCCACCACCTACATAGCTTAGCTGCAAAATAAATACTCCATTACGTAACCCAAGACTTAAACCTCAGACCTCCCAGTTACTCAACACACCTCCTTGCCACTAGACCACAAGCTATTTTTGTGTCATTATATAAGGCCTATATGCCAGTGTCCAGATTCATTTAAGAGCAAAACTAAAAATTCTGGAAAAGCCAAAACTTAAACCCTTAACTTTTCAAACATTTCCAAACACTCCTAAATCACTTAACCACTAAAGCAGACATTCATTTATGTCACTTCCTTTCACAACTAAATATTTATGTGCAGTCTCCTAACTGTTCCCTTGTTCAAAACCTATTTCTTCTAGGCCCAAAATTCGGGGTGTTACATCCACAACCCCGACTCCCCATCAATAGGTATATCATATACATATACTTATCCTGTTTTCTAAATATAAAATTGTATTTATACTTTTAAAAACATTAATATAAAGTTGTGTAACCTGATTGTTGTAGGCCTGATGAAATTATTCTGGTCCCTAATAATTTTCGAGATCCATGCCTAAGTATGTAGTACTAAATACATACATATATATATGCTTTTATTTTTAAAGAAGCCTTTTTTAGTTCTGCTTTAATTTTTTTTCTTTTGCTATGGTGGTTCGATGATGAAAACATCAATGATGATAGTGATAATGATAGTGAATATGAATGTGATGAATATTTTGGAGATGAAGATTCTGAAGACAACGAACAAGAAGAGGTGGTGGATTATTAGTTTAATAATAAGTCTATCAATTCAATAATCATCTCTTTCCTATAATTTTTTTAAATAGATATTATTTTAACTATGGTTTTGCATGGTGCCATTTAGGTGAAACAGGAGATCAGGCTACTGCAACTTCAGATCTTTTTAAATTGGGAACTAACCAATACGATGATACGGTTTATCTTGCAACCAAACCAAATCTACTATTTATCCTTTATATAAATATTAAAATTTGATAATCGATGATGTAGAATTTTTTCGACAGTGTACCAAATGATGATACATCATTAAAAAACATAAATTTTTTATAACATATTATCATTTGATTTATTGAGTAATTAAATATTAATCCTGATTGTAAATCATAATTTATGTCCAAGTTCTAACTATATATTTGTTTCCTTTTCCTTTTCATTCCTTATTTCTGCCTACTTGTTACACCTCTCAACAATAGGGTGCGGGTAATATATTTGTATCCGAATATTTTGTTGGCAAAAGAAAAAAAACATTATAACTTAAAATTCTTTTCGTTTATCTCAGGAGCTCTAACGTGAAATCTCTCAAATTGGTCAAGAGATCGAAAACCTGATGAGAAGAATGGGTCAGTCAGTCCTTTAACCCTAACCCTTTCTGTATTACTTGTACTCTCTATACTAGAGAGATCCAACCACCACCTTTTGTTTTTTCATATATATATTTTCTGTCATTTGATACTGTAATTGATTGATGTTAACTAGTGATGCATGTTTGCCAACGATTGAAACAAGTTAAACCTTTAACAGATAACAACTTGTGCAGCATGATAGGTGATTTGGAAGATGATCTCGAAGAGCACATTGATGTTCTACTATAGTAGTTCTAGCAATGGAATAAGGCAACACAAGTTGTTTCGTTTCAATCCTTTTGTTTGGTTGGGTGTTTCTTATCATTTTGTCTTTCTTTTTCTTTTTTCCTAAGTCTAAAGACTTTTGTATGTCGACTTTGATCAATTTTCATCATTTTGTCTTTGTTTTGCATTGTTTCTGGGTCTTAAACTATCTTGTAAGAGACTAATATTTATGAAAAAAGGTCGTTCATCGAGACAATATTTCTGATGTTTTTTAAGCCACAATTCAAAAACATGATATGAATCTAAGAAAAAAATAAACTTTTTTTTGCTCAATCAAGGTAAAATAATGTAAATCGAGAAATATGTTGGAGCCACCGACCTCTTTCAAGGACAACAGGATTATAATAGACCAAAAACAAACATATCAAACTCCTATAAGATATTAAGCAATACTAATTCATCTATCGTAAATGGTATCACAGTTATTAAGCAATAAAGGAAACCCATAATTTTGGAATCTCAAACTCCTATAAGATATTATCCAACAAAAATTCAAAATAATCCTTAAAATGGAAAATTAGAAGTTTGAAATAATATAATCCACACATTTCTTATAGAGTAAAAACTGTTTGGTAGAAACCGAAAAGGAAGCCTTCAATAATATAATCCTTTGTAAAGTTATGTTGTAACATCTGTTGTAGCTTTTGATCCATGTTTGGGTTTTAGGTTCTTTCTATTGAAGGCTTTTTTTTCGGTTTTAGAATTGCTATTACGAAGATGAATGGGTCGATGATTACAAAACAGAAGACTCCGGGTGAATTTTGCAAGGTTTGGAGAAAGAAAACTAGGAATCAAAGATATGTGTGGGGTCAAGCAAGGACTAAAGCGGGCATGAACTAGATGACTCATAGAACGTACAGAGGTGTCTTGATTCAGGGTGCCAAAAATGGAAGCCGCCAGTGCGATACTTTGGTTATCGATGGTTCGAAAAAGTTAGACATAAAGACATGTGTTTTGGAGTTGGATGGAGATAGATATATTTGGTTCCATAATTGCTATGTTTGCAAGATGGAAGGTTCATTCCATGAGGATTAGCTTATGTCTTGCGAACAAAGGTTGGTGTGGAACTTCTGAATTGTTGATTACGTAAGTTTTGGACACATAAATGGAACACTAAATATTTGTTTCTTTAAAACCTTTCATTTGTAGCTATATATTGAGGTTTAATATAACATTTAGTATCCAAGTTTGACACTTTTTTTTTAAATGGGGTACCTATGTTATTGTTTTGTCCAATTTGGTACTTATATTTGACAAAACTTATATATTTTTTGGTACTGAAAAGTAACGATGCTAACTTTTTAGTGTTGATTTGAATTTTAGGGTTGATTTGATGAAAGTTAATTGCTAATATTATAAGGTTTGGTTTTTTATTTCTTTAATTTTACGTTTAATTTGTCAAATACACTCTAATGGATGTTGTTTAATTTAGGTTTCACAATTTATTTGATGAAAGTCAATTGATAATATTATTAACTAAATTATTAATTTTCACCAAATCAACATTAAAACCCAATTAAAAACTAAAATTAACATCATTACCTTCAGTACCAAAATGTATAACTTCGTCAAATATAGGTACCACATTGAATTAAAAATAATACAGTTCCAAATTTAAAAAAAAGTGTCAAACTTAGGTACCAAATTATATGTTAAACTTTTTATGAATTTTACACGTAATTCATAAACCACAATAATAATTAATTTTTATATGAACCCTATAAATTATATAAATTTGAAATTTTATTTGCACGAACACGTGTAATTTAAAAACTACATATGAATGAATGACGACAATAATTTCTATTTGAATCCTATAAATTAAATAAACTATATGATTGAGGTTGATAAAACACGTGTAATATTGAGAACGCATAATATTAAATGAAGGCGATGGTTTGTATTTGATCTCTAAAACTCAAACCGATTATACGATTTATCTTCACAAACACGAGTAATATTGATTACATGACGATAATAATTTATATTTGAATCTCGTAAATTAAATAAATTATAATATCCATCTTCGCAAAACACGTGTAATATTAAGAACTGCATAAGAATAAATGAAGACTATGGTTTGTATTTTAACACTAAAAAGCAAATCAATTAGAATACTCTTTGAAGTCGGTTACCCTTTTACTTTCTAACCTCTTAGTGCACTATAATACTTAGGTGACAAGGCCAACCATATATCATTCAGGCGGCAGAGCCGACAATATATAAAAGCTAACCCAAGTGCACCAAGTGTTTAAAAACTTAGGGCTTAACCGAGACTTACAATTACAAAAGAAGAAAACATTTTTATTAATACACATTATAATTACAATATGACACAACATTAATATAACGTTGTCTAACCACCTGATGAAGTTATATACATATATATTTGCTTTTATTTTTAAAGAAGCCCTTTCTAATCCTGCTTTGAATTTTCTTTTCTTTTGCTGCAGTTGTTCTATGATGAGAACAACAATGATGATGGTGATAGTGAATATGACAGTGATGAATATTTTGGAGACGAAGACTCTGAAGACAAAAAACAAGAAGAGGTGGTGGATGATTTGTTTAATAATATGTTTATTAATTCATAACCATCTCTTTCCTATAATTTTTGAAAATAGATATTATTTTAACTATGATTTTGCATGGTGTCGTTTATGTGAAACAGAAGATCAGACAGCTGGAATTTTGGCTCTGTTTATTTGGGGAACTAGGCAATATGTTGAGCGGGTTTATCTTGCAACCCAACCAAATCTACTATTTACCCTTTATATAAAGGTTAATATTTGATACAATGATTTAACTATTAGTGAATCAAATAATGGTATATTTTAAAAAATGAAGTTAAAATTTTCAATAACATATTATTATTATTAATTGAGGTGTCTAAAATTAATGACCCAAATTTTCTTAACCATATATGTTTTTTTTTTTTTGGACATATTCATAACCATATATGTGATTTTAGATTCATAACCATATGTGATTTTGGACAACGCAACTAATTAAACATTAGAAATTTAAAAAAAACGTTACTAAATAACTATTAAAAAACATGAGAGAATGATTGACAAAATGAATAAAAATCGATTTTAGCTTCGATACACAACAATAAAAAAAAGTTTTCTTTTAGTATTATTTAATTTTAATTAGTGTAATAAAATCATAAAAGAAATTTCTTTTGCCAAAAAAATAAAGCATTAGCTAATAAATTGAATATATTTTCAATTTTGATTTATAGGGTCAAATTGAAAATGACATTCATTAAGTAATATTAAATTAATATTTTTGATTTATTTTTTTCCATTAACTTGTTATTTTTATTCAATTAAAATTATTATTTTATAAAGGTTTAATATATTATTTAGTATCCAAGTTTGACTTTTTTTGATGTGGTACCTATGTTATTTTTGTGTTATTTTATTATTAAATATATTTAAAATTAAAATAGTATTAATATACCTTATCCTAAATTAGTAAAATATTTTTAAATATAATTTTAATTACATTTATTTTTCAATTTATTTCAAAAAATAAAAGTTGTAAAGAAAAACAAATATTATAAAAAAAGTTACAAAAGTAATATACACAACTCATTCAAAGATCGCAAGAATACGTAATAATATATAGTATATGGTAATATACCAACTAATTTTGACCTATTAATTAAAATTAAAATTAATATTTCAAAAACAATAAAAAATAAACTAGTATTAATTGAGGTGTCTAAAATTAATGACCTAGATTTTTTAACCATATATGTCTTTCTTTTTTTTTGGACATATTCATAACCAAATATTTGATTTTGGATTCATAACCATATATATGATTTTGACAACTCAGCTAATAATATTTCCATACATAGTCAATTAAACATTACAAATTAAAAGAAAATGTTAAAAATAACTATTAAAAAAGTTACCAAATAACGTTACAAATAATTGGAAAACGAAAAAAATCAATTTTAACTTCGATACACAATAATTAAAACAAGTTTCTTTTTAGTATTATGTAATTTTAATTAGTCTAATAAAATTATAAAAAGAAATTTCTTTTTCCAAAAGAATGAAGTATTAGCCAATTTTATGAATATATTTTCGATTTTGATTTAAAGGGTCACATTGAAAATGACATTCATTAAGGAATATTTAATTAATATTTTCTGATTTATTTTTTGCATTAACTTGTTATTTTATTTAATTAAAATTATTATTTTATGAAGTTATAATATATCATTTAGTATTTAAGTTTGACATTTTTTTAATGTGGTACCTATGTTAATTTTTGTCCGATTTGGTACCTATATTGGCAAAAGTTATATATTTTTGGTACTGAAAAGTAATGATGTTAACTTTTTAGTGTTTATTCAAATTTTAGAGTTGATATGATGAACGTTAATTGCTACTATTATTAGGTTTGCTTTTTGTATTTGATTAATTTTGTGTTTAATTTGTCAAATACATCGATGGATGTTATCTAATTTAAGTTTCATGATTTATATGATGAAAGTCAATTGATAATATTATTAATTAAATTATTAATTTTCATCAAATTAACTCTAAAACCCGAATTAAACACTAAAACTTAACATCATTACCTTCAAAATGCGAAATGTATAACTTTGGTTAAATATAGATACCACATTAAATCAAAAATAACACAGGTTCCACATTTAAAAAAGTGTCAAACTTAGTTACCAAATTATATATTAAACTTTTACTTAATTTTACACGTAATTTTGCAAACCACAATAATAATTAATTTGTATTTGAATCCTATAAATAATATAAATTTTAAATTTGTTTGCATGAACACGTGTAATTTAAAGAACTACGTATGAATGAATGACAACAATAATTTCTATTTGAATCCTATAAATTAAATAAACTACATGATTGATATTGACAAAACACGTGTAATATTGAGAACTGCATAATAATAAATGAAGATGATGGTTTGTATTTGAACTCTAAAATCAAATCAATTATACGATGGATCTTCACAAACACGAGTAATATTGCTAACTACATATGAATACATGACGATAATAATTTATATTTGAATCTCATAAATTAAATAAATTATAATATCTATCTTCGCAATACACGTGTAATATTAAGAACGCATAAAAATAAATAAAGCCTATGGTTTGTATTTTAACACTAAAAATCAAATCAATTATCTAATCAATCTTCACAAGTATGTGTAACGTAAAAATTGTGTATGAATGAATGAACACAATAATTTAAATTTGAATCCCATAAATTAAATAAATTATAAGATTGTTCTTTTAAACACATGCGATATTAAGAACCGCATAATAAAAGATTTAATGAAGATCGATTTCTTATTTGAAAATATAAGGTGACGTGTATCACCTAAGTCACTCAGACTGTATAAAATTAATACAATCAAAACTTATATAACCAACAAACGTTAGATACAGTAGTAAAACACATTATACTTTCAAAAAGATATATTTAATTCAAATAATGAAGACTGTATTATTAAAAGAGATAACAAATGTCCGTTAATACTATAATCTTATCCATTATCCAAATACTTCAAAAGAATAAAATAATTGAGTGTACCCAAGCAAAATATGAAAAAAGGGCAGGTAACATGTGAAACTGGCCATACATAGCAAACACCTAACAAGACCTGATGTTTCATTTCTTCTATAAAAGCAAGGTTTTTCTCCCAATATGCTTCACTCCACTACTCACACAAGCCTCAGCCTCTCTCTCTTCTCTTGTTTTTCATCCATGAGTGAGTTACCAGCCAATAGCAAGGAGAAGAATTCTCCTCAAGAGCAGCAGCAACGCTCAAATTCAAACCACACGCCTAGGCCTAACCTTAATGTGCTCCTTCCACAACCCCGATTCCCCGTCAATAGGTATATCATATACATATACATATACATATCCTTTTTTTTTTCTTCATATAACATTGTATTTATGCTTTCAAAAACATTAATATAACGTTGTGTAAACTCTCGGCTGTTGGCCTGATGAAGTTATACACTTGTATATTTGGTTTTATTTTTAAAGAAGCTCTTTTTAGTTCTGCTTTGATTTTTTTTTTTCTTTTGTTGTGGTGGTCCTATGATGAGAACAGCAATGATGATAGTGATGGTGAATATGAAACTGATGAATATTTTGGAGGTGAAGACTCTGAAGACAAAAAACAAGAAGAGCTGGTGGATGATTTGTTTAATAACAAGTCTATCAATTCAATTATCATCTCTTTCCTATAATTTTTTTTAAAAAAAATAGATATTATTTTAATTATGATTTTGCATGATGCCATTTACACGAAACAGAAGATCATGCAGCTGGAATTTTGGGTCTTTGTATTTGGGGAACTAGACAATATGTTGACCAGGTTTATCTTGCAACCCAACCAAAACTACTATTTACCCTTTATATAAAGATTAAAATTTTCAATAACATATTATCATCCGATTCACCGAGTGAGTACTTAAATTTGAATCGTGATTGTAACTCTTAATTTATTTTCAAGTTCTAACTATATATTTGTTTCCTTTTCCTTTTGGGTCTTTATTTTTGCCTACTTGTTACACTTCTCAACAGTGAGTTGCAGGTAATATATTTGTATCCAAATGTTCTGTTGGCAAAAAAAAAAAAAAAGTTTTAACCGAAAATCCTTTTCGTTTATCTGAGGAGCTTCAACTTGAAAACTTTCTAATTGGTCAAGAAAATGAAAAGCTGAAGAAGAAAATTTGTCAGTCCTTTAACCCTAACCCTCTTTATAGTACTTGTACTATCTACACTAGAGAGATCCAGCCGTTACCTTTTGATATATATTTGCTTTCATTTGATACTGTAATTGATTGATATTAACTGGTGATGCATGTTTGCCAACGATTGAAACAGGTTAACTCATAACTTGTTAAACCCATAAAAGATAACAACTTGTGGAGCATGATGGGTGATTTGGAAGATGGACCCGAAGAGCACATTGATGTTCTGCTATAATAGTTCTAGCAATAGAATAAGGCAAAACATGTTGTTTCTTTTCAATCCTTTTGTTTGGGGTTAATTAATGTTTGCGTTTGGTTAAGTGTTTCAGATAATTTTGTCTTTGTTTTGCTTTCTTTCTGAGTCTAAAGTCTTTTGTATGTCGGCTGTGATTGGTTTTCATCATTTTGTCTTTGTTTTGCTTTGTTTCTGCGTCTTAAAGTCTTTTTTGTAAGAGACTATTATTTATGAATAAAAAGTCGTTCATCAAGTCAATATTTCCAATGTTTTTTTAAGCCACATTTCAAAAACATGGTATGAATCTAACAAGAAAATAAACTAATTCATCTTTCTTAATTATAATATATATATATATATTTGCTCAGCCAATAATTTAGAATTCATTAATGAAAAATAGACCACATATCAATGGTACAAAACAGGGTACAAAGGAACCACAAACAACAAATCACCCCGCATATAGAGAAAAACAAAGCAATAAATAGAAATGGAGCTGAACAATCCAAAGAATTGAGACCATCACCACCATGCCTCAAGCCGAGAAGAACGATCAATTCCAGCTTTTTTCTAAGTAAATTGTTTTGCTCTTTATCACGTAAAGATTAAAGAGCAATTTCTTTGAAACTCTTTCTCTTCGACCAATTGTGCTTTTTCTTTAAGTAAATTGTTTTGCTATTATTGTTGTTTCCAGATACCATCAACTTTTATTTCATTCATATAGTGGCCTTTGAAAGATAACATCAAACTTTCTACCCAAAATTTACAACCACCATTCTACCAAAACAATTTGTCAAATGAAGCTGGAGATTGAATGCAGAGCAGGACAAGGGGCTGAGCGAGAAGCAGACCTTCCTGCAAATCAGTAAGAAAAAAGGGACAAAAATATATATATGTATGAAAAAAAGGCTTTGAAAATTCAATTTACAACCCACATAAATTGTTTAACGGTGAAAAAAAATAGACTGAAACTTGCTTGATTACAAAAGAATTGAAAGGGACAATGATGATGAATACGAAATGAAGATTGCCTTCTCCAACTTCATAAATCTTTGGATAAGAAATCTGCTTGATTAAAAAAAATCGAAAGAGATTAAAACACTAAGAAAGGAAAACATAGCTAACTTTTGTCAAATATAAGTTTCATATTGAAAAAATAAAAAAGACACAAGTTTCACATTAAAAAAAACAAGTCAAACTTAAGTGCCAAATTATATATTACTCATTTTATGAATTTTACACGTAATCCTCTGAACAGTAATAATAAATAATTTGTATTTAAACCCTATAAATTATATAAATGTTGCAATTGGTTTGCATGAACATGTGTAATTTTAAGTACTATGTATGAATGAATGACCGCAACAATTTTATTTGAATCCCATAAAATAAATAAACTATAATATTCATATCCTAAAACACATGTAATATTAAGAACGCATAAGAATAAATGAAGATGATGGCTTATGCTTTAAACTCTAAAAATCAAGTCAATTATACGGTCGGTCTTCACAAACACCTATAATATTAAGAACAACATATGATTAAATGACGGCAATAATTTATATTTGAATCCCATAAATTAAATAAATTATAATATCAATATTTACAAAACACATGTAATATTAAGAGTTGCATAAGAATAAATGAAGAATATGGTTTGTATTTAAACCGTAGAAATTAAACCAATTATATAATCGATTTTTACAAATACGTGTAACATTAAAGAACTATATACTAATTAATGAAGACAATAATTTATATTTGAATCCAATAAATTAAATAAATTATAAGATAGATCTTTTCAAAGCACATGCAATATTAAGAACAACATAAAATTTAATGAAAATAAGTTTTTATTTGAAAATATAGGGTGATGTGTATCATCTAATTCAGACAATCAGTATTCAGAAAACTAGTAAATGCTAGACAGCAAACACCCGTTAATACTATACTCTTTTCAATTATTCAAATTTCTTAAAAAGAATAAAAAAAATTGAGGGCCCCAAGCAAGATTTGAGAAAAGGGTAGGTAACATGAGCACTGTGCAATATTAAGAACTGCATAAAATTTAATTAAGATTAGATATTTTTTAAATCTAAGGTGGTGTGTATTATCTTATGTTAGTGCAAAACTTTGGTATGAAAAATCTCGAGCTCACGAACAGAACATGAGCAACAACTCGAAAAGAAATACAAAGCAATAGGACAATTCTCGAAGGATTATATTAAACCACTATCTTTAATGTTATATTCGTCCCTACCTATACTCGGTGTGCAAATGAATTTTCAGCAATTGAACATCGAGGATACAATAAAGCTCAATGACTATTTGCGTTTTGCACTAACAAAAATAGTTCACTAAGCACTGAGTAGAGTATAACAATAAAATCAATTTCTACAAAGAATTTCTGTAGTAATTCTTTATAGAACAATCTAATAATAGTATAAGATGAAGGAAGGATAGAGAGACTTTTATGAATTTTTGGTAGGTTTTCCAAATGAAATCTCAATCCTATTTATAGGAATTCTTATGTCTCTTCATAGAGAAATAACTTTCAATATGTGTCTTTTCCTGAATAATCACTCTTTAAAATAAATATAATTATTCAATTAATATCTCATAACTATTCAAATAATTTTACTTGTATAGTTATAATTCTTTGTCAAAAATCAAGTGATATAACTCTTGATCAATAACCAAAACACATTGCACCCTTTCATTTATAATTATTGGAACATTATAAATATTTGAAAATATTCCAACATCTAATTCATAGAATCGGTACTTATATAACTAACAAATGTTAGATATGGTAATAAAATACATTGTATTCTTAAAAGATAAGTTAAATTTAAATACCGTGGAGGCGATATCATAGGAAAGGACAACAAACATTAATAGGTATATCATATACATATCCAATCTTGCATTATGCTTTTAAAACATTAATATAACATTGTATAATCTACTAGCTATAGGCTTGATGAAGTTATTATGGTCCCTTATAATTTTCGAGATCCATACTTAAGCAGGTAGAAGAATATGAATACTGAATATATGTATATGTTTGCTTTTTTTTTTAAAGAAGCCCTTTTAATTTTATTTTGAGACTTTTTCCTTTTGCTATGGTGATTCGATGATGAGAACATCAGCGATGATGATGAATATTTTGGAGATGAAGAATCTGAAGACAAAGAACAAGAAGAGGTGGTGGATGATTAGTTTAATAATAAGTCTATTAATTTATTAATCATCTCTTTCCAGTAAAAAAAATTAAATAGATATTATTTTTGTAACATCCCATAAGTAAGGGATGTCGGGAAATATACTTCTAGGACCCGCCTTTGAGTATCGAGTTTAAAAATATTAATATTATAACTTTGGGAGTTACTTTAGAAATTAATTGAATATTAATTTAATAATTTAATTATTAAGGATTAAATTAATTATGGGAAAGAAATAGTTGCAAGGACTATTTGATTAAATGGTCCATTTTATTCTAGTCAAATGGAGTTAGTGGATGTGTATGAGACTAATATATATATATATATATATATATAGGTGATATCATTACTAATTGTAATAGGATAACTATTGATAGTGGAAAAGTATGAGTTTCATCATTTATAAGATGATAGCTTTATTATAATAATTATTTTCTTAGTAAAACATGTGAAAATAAAAGAAAAAGAAAAAGAATAGAAAACAAAAGAGTAGAGAAAAACCACTATCATCTTCTTCTTTCTTTGGTTTTCACGAAAAGTAAGAAGAAAAAGAAAATAAATTTCAGCTTTGGGAGTTCATCATTTTGAAGGGTTAAAAGGTTGCATGTAAAGGAAATCAACCAACATTTTCGGTAAATTTTATGTTTTCATGATTCCAGAAGCTTAATCTATGCAAACCATATGTAAATTTTTGTGGCATTGTTAAGAGTTTTTGGATGTACCATGAATGATGCTTGAATGCTTTTGTTGTTAATAGAAGAGTTTATAAGTTGAATGATGTGCTTTAATTGAATGGCCACGTAAATTATTTGGTTATGTGGCTAAGGATTAAATTGTGATAATCATGAAATGTATGAGTTGTTAGTAAACATTTGGTTATTTAAGGACAGCTAAAAATTAGTAGGAATTTAGCACAAACTCTTTTAGCTCAAATTCTAGGTATTGTGAAGGTTAAGGAATTTGGATTAAATTGTATAAATGCAATAGCTTGGGTTAGTTTTGCAAAATGCCATTAAATAGTGAATTGTATTAGGTTATTCTCTTTTTAATATTTTAATATGACCAATTAAATTAATTAAGTTGTATTATTATATCTAGAACAAGAAACGAGCGGTTCAATTGTTAAACGCGAAAAAGGAAAAGTGGTTGATTAGGCGTCGTTGTATACCGGTTGTCACCTCACAGGTAAGTTCATGGACTCGAACTTAATTTTATTGCTAATTTCTATTTAAATTAAGTAATGTTAAATTTGCTATTGATATAAAATGTATGCATATTATTGAATTAATGTAAGGAAAATAAATGAGGAAATTGTGGAAGTAAACAATTGTACAATCGTCGATGTAACACCCCAAACCCGGCCTAGATGTTATGGTCGTATCTGGTATGTCACATTGAAGTGTCTCTCAAAATTTAGACTTGTTGATAAGACTCGTTTCTTAAGTTTGGAAACCTCTTTAGTAATGTTTAACAGAATACTTAACCAAATGTTTGCCTTATTAACTGCTATTATTATATTAAGTTGATTTAAAACGCGGAAGCATTTGAAAACTCTAATGTTTAAAGTTCGTGTCTTTGAAAACCGTAATTATTTTGGAAATTCGTTTTCACCTAACTAGCAATATAAAATATGTAAGCAAAGCCCAATTAAAGTTTAAAACCAAATTAAAGGTCTTATTACAAAACAAAACCCAACTTATAATTTAAAGTAAAATAAAACAAAATGTAACAGCAGCAGTAGTGTGGCCTCCTCCAAGTCCCTCGCAGCACCGAATCGTCTATGTCTGAGGATTACCTGCATAGTTAATAGGAGAGGGTGAGTTTACGAAACTTAGTGTGTAATCCCCTATCAATCAAACAGTAAACAACATATAGTAGCAGTCTGGGCCTAGGCCTTATTCAGTGACAGTACAATGAGGACCTTAGCCCAATTCAGTAGCAGTGTGGGCCTTAACCCTGTAATGGCCCAAATTTGCCCAGCCCAAATCAGAAATTAATAAATAATAAATATAAAACCAAAATTAAAAATCCAAAAAAATAGTCCTTTTACACAGGGTTTAATGTGGCCCAAACCAAACAGACCCTAAATCTGAATCAACCAATATCCCCAACCCAAGTTACAGAAACCCAACTAGCCTAAACCCAAAACCAAGCCCAAATACCCGCAGCCCAAAACAGAGGAAATCAGCAGCAAACCCTAGAGACCAAAACCCTAAGCCTTCAGCCGCCGTTGCCCTCACGTGCCCAACGAGCCACGCCTCCGAGCCGCTCCACGTCACCGCGCCTCCGTACAGCCGTACCTGCAACAAACAAAATGGGCAACGCAGCATCAAACGCAAAAAGGAACAAAAAAACAAAAATAGCAGAGAGGATTTTGATTATTTTCTTTTTGTTATATTTTGTATTTTCGGGGGGCTATAAAACCCCATTTTTCTGTACTGTGGAGGGGGCTTCTTCTTCTTTTCTTTACACGGATATTGTACACGAAAAACCAAAATATATTCAGAAAGAAATTAAAAAAAACCAAAAAAATTCTGAAAGGTGATTACAGATTTTTCTTCTTTCTCATTTCTTTGTATTTTTCTTATCTTATTATTTGTGTGCAAAATAAAAAAAAGAGGGAGTTAAAGGAGAAACTTACCTGGCGGTCTGTGGACTCCTCGTCGGCTCAAATCGCCGTCTGTGGCGGAGCTATGGCGAAGGAGTAGCGGACCCTCGGCGGCACGAGGATGGGTGATAGAGGGTTGCGCGTGGACCAAGATCGAGTTGCCAAGTCACGAGAAAACTCCTACGAGGCTCTAAATGAACAGATCTAAAACGAAACAGAAATTAAAAGATTAGAACTTTGAATTTCCAGATCTAGAATAAAAATCCCCAAACCAGCAAAGAATCAAATTGAGAATAGGAATAAGTGTTAATAAAGGTTCTTGGGGAATCAAGAACATGTAATTGAACCCCGAAGAATACTCCAATCTGCCGAATCTGAAAAGAAAGACACAAACAGCAAGTTAAATTTCCCCAAAATTTCAGCAATCAAAACAACCCAAATCTGAAAAGAAGAAATCGGCAAGAATAAGGAATTTAGGGATTTTGAACGAATTTTGCAGCCAAGAACAAAAGGGGCAATCCGATCTTTAGTAAAGAAGAGGGCAAATCAAATTTGGAGTACTTTAGAACGCCTGAAACGCAACAAGAACAGCAAACAAAGTGATTAAATAAAATCGACACAAGCAGAATTTAAAAGAAAAAAATTGACAGCAAGAAATTAAAAGATAAGTCCCAAGAAGCCTTGAAATCCCGAAAGATATCACAACTCCCTTCAAACGGCTCTAATCTCCCCTCCAAAGGAATATCAATGGCAAGAAGAAAGCTAAAGATGGCTCCCACAATCAAAATATTGTTAAAACAACTTCTAAAGAAAACTTAAGAGAGAATTCTTGGAGAAAAACTCAAGGAGAATCCTGCACTTAAACAAATCTGAAATTTTTAGTATATTTGAGAAGTGAATACAAGGGTGGCCGGCCATGCCTTTAAATAGGCCTTAGACTAATCCTAATCTTCTTAGAAAACTTAAAAATTAAACCTAATTAATAAAAATAATAGGCAAATTACGCCATGCACTTAAATGGACTGTTTTGGGCCGAATTTTAACATGTAACATTCCTAAAGCTTAAAATTTAAATTAACAATTAAAATGTTTACAAATTGGGCCCTTTGACAATTTGGCCTGATTTTCAACTAAATATAGGTATATTTCTTGATTGGGCTTGGAATATTCTTATTGAGCCTTGCCTTCAAGAACTTGGGCTTGTGATCCATCTTTTACTGAAATTGAGTCGTTGATGCTCGTGACGGAGATCCAATGCACTTTGGCTGCAAGATTCGCTTTCTTGGACCAAGATTTCCAAGATTTGAAATCTTGATTTCTTGATTCTTGAAATCGCTCCAAACAGCAAAATTGGGCCAAGATTCGGTTTCTTGATTTTCTCGTTCTTTTGTGTACGCATCTAAGGCCTTGCTAACGAACTCCTGAATGGTCTCATTTAGTTTGGAAGCATTTGTCGGGCCTTTGATCTCGTTATTGGGTCTTGTGGTAATTTGAGCCCATCACGTTCTTGGACTTGGGTTGGGCCTTTGTGACTCGTATCAATGGGTTTCAAAACCCTAGCAGAGGAGCAGCATATTTTTTAAAAACATAAGTTACAAATGTTTTTTTAGGAAGTTTAGTTTAAATAATGGCATCATACGGCGCCGTTTTGAGCTAGGGTTCCTAGCGCCCAAACGACGCCGTTTAGCGTCCATGCCCGATGACCCGATCCAACCGCGGCTAGATCCGCACGTTTTGGTAGAGGGAGGGTTATTTGCAACCATGACCCCTCCACCTTGTACAGTATTTCAATTCGATACCTTTTTTATTTTATTTCCTTTTAAATTTAATCTTTTCTTACATTTTTGTTTCGATTTGATCCACAACGAAGTGCCACGTTTTGAGGGACGGGAACATTTCTCGTTTGGTCCCCCTGTTATTCGTGTATCTCGTTGCAGCCCCCGCATTTTGGTTTATTTCCATTTGTTACATTTAATTCTACTTTGAGTTAAAATTCGACCCTTATTAAGTTGTCTTATATTTTTTAAGTATTTGTTATCCCATTATTATTTAAATATAGGTAATTTTAAATCTAATATATTTTTTAATATTTATACTCCATATTACTTTAAAGTTATTATACATAATATCTATCGTATAATATTATTATGTACTATATTTTAAGTTTACTACATATTATTATTTTAAACCTATTATGCATTAGTTTTTATTTCATCATGTATTTTGTATTCATATTTTCGAAATCATTGTGTATTATTATTCTAAAATTATTATGTATTATTACTTCAAACGGCTCTAATCTCCCCTCCAAAGGAATATCAATGGCAAGAAGAAAGCTGAAGATGGCTCCCACAATCAAAATATTGTTAAAACAACTTCTAAAGAAAACTTAAGAGAGAATTCTTGGAGAAAAACTCAAGGAGAATTCTGCAATTAAACAAATTTGAAATTTTTAGTATATTTGAGAAGTGAATACAAGGGTGGCCGGCCATGCCTTTAAATAGGCCTTAGACTAATCCTAATCTTATTAGAAAACTTAAAAATTAAACCTAATTAATAAAAATAATAGGCAAATTATGCCTTGCACTTAAATGGACTGTTTTGGGCCGAATTTTAACATGTAACATTCCTAAAGCTTAAAATTTAAATTAACAATTAAAATGTTTACAAATTGGGCCCTTTGACAATTTGGCCTGATTTTCAACTAAATATGGGTATATTTCTTGATTGGGCTTGGAATATTCTTATTGGGCCTTGCCTTCAAGAACTTGGGCTTGTGATCCATCTTTTACTGAAATTGAGTCGTTGATGCTCGTGACGGAGATCCAATGCACTTTGGCTGCAAGATTCGCTTTCTTGGACCAAGATTTCCAAGATTTGAAATCTTGATTTTCTTGATTCTTGAAATCGCTCCAAACAGCAAAATTGGGCCAAGATTCGGTTTCTTGATTTTCTCGTTCTTTTGTGTACGCATCTAAGGCCTTGCTAACGAACTCCTGAATGGTCTCATTTAGTTTGGAAGCATTTGTCGGGCCCTTTGATCTCGTTATTGGGTCTTGTGGTAATTTGAGCCCATCACGTTCTTGGACTTGGGTTGGGCCTTTGTGACTCTTATCAATGGGTTTCAAAACCCTAGCAGAGGAGCAACATATTTTTTAAAAACATAAGTTACAAATGTTTTTTTAGGAAGTTTAGTTTAAATAATGGCATCATACGGCGCCGTTTTGAGCTAGGGTTCCTAGCGCCCAAACGACGCCGTTTAGCGTCCATGCCCGATGACCCGATCCAACCGCGGCTAGATCCGCGCGTTTTGGTAGAGGGAGGGTTATTTGCAACCATGACCCCTCCACCTTGTACAGTATTTCAATTCGATACCATTTTTATTTTATTTCCTTTTAAATTTAATCTTTTCTTACATTTTTGTTTCGATTTGATCCACAACGAAGTGCCACGTTTTGAGGGACGGGAATATTTCTCGTTTGGTCCCCCTGTTATTCGTGTATCTCGTTGCAGCCCCTGCATTTTGGTTTATTTCCATTTGTTACCTTTAATTCTACTTTGAGTTAAAATTCGACCCTTATTAAGTTGTCTTATATTTTTTAAGTATTCGTTATCCCATTATTATTTAAATATAGGTAATTTTAAATCTAATATATTTTTTAATATTTATACTCCATATTACTTTAAAGTTATTATACATAATATTTATCGTCTAATATTATTATGTACTATATTTTAAGTTTACTACATATTATTATTTTAAACCTATTATGCATTAGATTTTATTTCATCATGTATTTTGTATTCATATTTTCAAATCATTGTGTATTATTATTCTAAAATTATTATGTATTATTACTTAAAAGTTATACTATATTATTATTTTCATTTGTCATATTTTTAACGTATTTCATTTTATTTATAAAATTCTCCTTCATATCTTGTTGTGTTTTTAATTGTTCTTCATATAAGTGAAACTCTCATATAGTATTTTTATATCTTCTCATTAACTTACGATAAATTATTGTTATTTCTATATGCATGGTATTGTTTTTATCATTATATTAACTTTCAATTCAATTTTGATATTGTCATTAATACTTGTATAATATGCGATATGAAATCATAGTATTCATGTGTTTGGTATTGCTCACTTGTGATCGTTTGGCGTTCATTAGTATGCGTTTTAGCTTGCGAATTATCACCTCATGGTTTAATTTATTGTTCATTCACATTTTATTTCGTTTAAAGGGTTGTATTTGGTTTAAATATCAAAACCAATTTATTCAAAAATCTTCAAAATACATGAAGTTTGGAATCCTCGAGAGAATTAATCCCTAACGTATTGGGTTTCAATTTTCTTGTCGAATCTAAATAATCGAATTTTTTTCAAACATACAAATTTCAAAAAAAAACCCATTCTCGGGAATTCGACATGTTGTGTCCTAACGCATTGGATATGACATGTTATTTTCTCGAGACGAGGATTTTAAAAATAAAGGCAATGTTCGATATTTAGGAATTTTGTGAAATCGAACCCTAACTTACTGGGTTTTGATTTTTCTCATTTAACCCAAATAATCGGATATCCTTCTCAAATGCATAGATTTTAAAAGTCAAAAGATAAACTTAATTTCGAGGATTTGAAATGTTGCACTCTAACTTACTGAGTGTAACAATTTATTTCGTTGGAATCAGTGAACCTTATCATTCAATCCATTTTTATTCAAGATAAAAGGATCGTATTTTAAAATCTTTTCAAAATTTAGACATTAAGACATTAAACAATCAATTCGGTACCAATTTTGGGCATCATGAGGATGCTAACCCTTCCTCGTACGTAACCGACTCCCGAACCTATTTTCTCAAAATCCGCAGACCTAAAATCATTTTTTAATGGTGAACCTATCACACCTCAATAAAAGATCAGCGTCGACTCCAATTTTCATTTTTTTAAAGTCGACAACTATATTTTTGTTTTTCAAAAAATGGTTTCGAGAAACCCAATACAGTATCATTACATTATAGAAAATGCAACCTATCCCAATCCAGCGAACACACCACTCCGTACCACCAACACACCATGTGGGGATAAAATCGACCCACCCAGCTAACACACCAATATCGCAGTGAAACTGCTAGTAATAGAATCGCAAGAAAGCTGCCAATAACAATATACGTGGCAAAGCCACCAGTAGGTCCACGTCGTCTTGGGTGACCCGTGCGACCTTATCAGTACAATACACTTCCTCCAAATATAACAACCCATTCACATGCAATATGTCTTGACATAATATCGTACGTGTATGCAAAATGTCATACTCAATCACAGTCATACATATCATAGAGCAAATCAGTCATAACAGTCATTTCATCTCCTAGCAGTATAACAGTCATTTTACCCTATGGGGGTAATTTGTTCATTTTATCCTATGGGGGTAATTCGGTCATTTTACCTTGTGGGGGTAAATCGATCAGTTATTAACCTCTCGAAAGGTCCGCAGTCGCCTCGAGTGACTCAAGTAACCTAAATGGTCATAATAGTGTAAATGGGCCCAAGGCCCATTACTTGGCCCAAGTGGGCCCACACGCTCGTGCGGCCCGTTTAGCCCAGATTTTGCCACGACTATGAGATCTACTTAGCCCCATCCAGTATTTGCCGTAAATTGTGGATTTCATCCATATGCGGCCCACAAGCCCAATGAGCCCACACGGCCTATTTCGGCCCAACGTGGCCCATTACGGCCTAAGCCCATGGAAATGCTCATGGAGGCCTCTACAATTTATTGCCCATGATTTGCAGGTTTGGCTTTCCACACGAGCGATCGCACACTCGTGTGGTCTCAACGCCGTATTTTGGCTTTACAACTTTTGTCGTTCTACAGTTACAGTAGGGTGGTTACACACCTGATGCGATTTGTAGATTCTCTTTGTTCTGAACACTCTTATTCTGAAAATCAATGATCATCGCACCTTTGGTTCCCAATCAATGTGCCAATCAACCTCGACCACCACCCATTAGGAATGGAAGCAATGCAGGTTGGAGAAAGCGACGAAAACCTTGAAAACCTCGTTGATCTCCCATCGAGAACAAGGAACAAATAGGATGTGATATATAGCTCTCCACAACAACAACCTCCCCAAATCCCAATATTCTATCCTCAAATATCTCAAAATATCCCTCCTCAATTCTCTCTATGACCAGTTCAAACTCCATTTAGCAGTATTTCAATCCAACTCTACCACCCACACGAATTAGGCTGCAAAATAAATACTCCCTTTTTGATGCGCCACCACTCAAACCTTAGACCCCATGTACACTCCACATGCCCCTTACCACTAGACCAACAACTCTTTTGTATCATATTTTAACCATAATAATTTAAGAACCTACTATATAGATCCAAGGATTTTATTTACTTAAAATAAAAATTTTGCATAAGCCAAGGCTTGAACCCCTGACTTCTCAGACACTTCCAAACACTCCTAAATCTCTTAACCACTGAAGCAAACATTCATTTATGTCACTTCCTTGCACAACTAAATATTTATGTGCAATCTCCTAACTGTTCCCTTGTTCAAACCCTATTTCTTCTAGGCCCAAAATTTGGGGTGTTACAGTCGATATGTTCGACTAGCGCTGGGCGCAATCTTTGTTAGCTTATCTGACTAATGCTGGGCACACAACCATCGGTTAATCCGACTAGTGCTAGGCACAATCACTGTTGGTTTATCCAACTAAAGCTGGGCTCACAATTATTATCGTCAGTATACCCGACTAGCACTGGGTGCAAATATTGTTGGTTTATCCAACTAGAGCTGGGCTCGTATTCTTTACCATCGATTAATCCGAATAGCACTGGGCGCAACCTTTTTACGGTTTACCGCTAGGCACCAGGTGCCATGTCATTAATAGATCATACGAAAGATTACTTGAATTATCGAAAGAGTTGAAATCTTATTTGGATAAGTTAGAATTTCATATTAATGGTGATTGGAATTGTGTTTAGTTAATAAATGGAACTGATTAATGATATATTGATTTACGTGTTACAGGTTAAATAAATAGTAGAATCGAACTCGACATCCCACATGAATCCCGTACTCAAAGTTGGTGATGTTCTCTTTTTGTGTTTTTGGCATGTACCTAGGATGAAAATTTAATGTTAGCATCCCTTTTGTTTATTGAGCTTTAGGGTACACGATTTTGTAAGTGTAAGTAATTGTAAATACATGTTTAAAGTCTTATGTTATAATGAAAGTCATGTTTGCTTAAATAGATTGGTCATTTTGGTGATTTAGCTAGGTTGGTTGTTTGATAGGTAAAGTGAAACAAATTCTTATCATTTGAGTTGTGAATTGGATAGGAATGATACATGTAAGTTGTGCATTTAGCAAATTCAATGGTTGTCTGTGATGATGTTACATGTTTTAAGCTTGACTTTGGGATGGTTTGAATGTCTATTATATCATGGTCATATGCATATTGTTGGGTTTAGATTGGTATCAATTTGGGGTGAGAAATATGGCTTGGAAAATGGCCTATTTTTGTCCACACGGGTAGAGACACGGGCCTAGCACATGGGCATATGGCTTGGCCGTGTGGCACAAGTTAGTATACCCTCCAATTTTCACACGGTCTGGCATACGGGCATGTGAGGCCATTTCGAAGGGTACACAGCCTGGGACGCAGTCATGTCTATTGGCCGTGTGAGACACACGGCCTGGCCACACGGACGTGTGTCCCCTACACTTTAAAAAAAAATTCAATGTTTTTCAAAAAATAATTCTTAAGTACTTGGTTTAGTCCTGAACCATGTGTAATGTCTATTTTAAGCCTCGAAGGCTTGTATTAGGGACTATATGAATGAATTTAAATAGGTTATGTTTGGATTGAGAAATGAATATGAAATGTATGATTGTTAGGTTTCTAAGTCCAGCAAGGCTTCGTAACCCTATTCTGGCGAGGGATACTGGTTAGGGTGTTACAATTTTAACTATGGTTTTGCATGGTGTCATTTACATGAAATAGGAGATCAGACAGTTGTAACTTCAGCTTTTTTCTTACAACCCAACCATATCTAATGTTTATCTTTTATTTAAACATTAATATTCATATCATAAAAATTATTAAAATTTTCAATAACACTTCATCATCATTTGACTTGTAAACCAAATATTAATTATGTTTGTAAATCTGAATATACTTTCAAGTTTTAAATATATTTGTTTCTTTTCCTTTTGGGTCCTTATTACTGCCCGCCTTTTACACTTCTCAATAGTAGGGTGTAGGTAATATATTTGTATCCAAAATATTTGTTCAAATTGAAATAATAATAATAATAATAATAACAACAACAATAATAATAAAGATTTTAAGTGAAAACCCTTTTCTTTTTTATTTCAAGAGCTTCAAATTGAAATCATGCTAATTGCTCAAGAGATCGAAAACCTACAAAAAAAAATGGGTCAGTCAATCCTTTAACCCTAACCCTATCTATATTACTTGTAATCTCTATACCAGAGAGATCCAACTGCCACCTTTTTGTTTTTTCATATATATATATATATATATATTGGCATTTGATATTGTAATTGATTGATTTTAACTTTTCATGTTTACGATATGCAACGAATGAAACAGGTTAAACCCATAAACCTTACAAATAACAACTTGTGGAGCATGATGGACGATTTGGAAGATGGTCCCTAAGAGCATATTGATGCTCTGCAATAGTTGTTCTAGTAATGGAATAAGGCAAAACAAGTTTCCTGCTGAGTTAACATATTAAATAAGATTAAATCATTTTTCTTAGATCAGGGGTGAAATTAGAAATTCTTTTAGGGGATAAAAATTAAATTGTAACTTTTATGATAATAAAAAATACTTTTTTATCATTTTAATAGCTTATATCTTTATAATTTTTAAAGGATTGACTTAATTTTTTTATCATTTTTAGGGGTCAAAGTGTAATTTTACCTTTACTATTTTAAAATTTTAAAGGGCCTAAATGGAAAATTTTCTATTTTAAGGGGGTTAGGGCCCAGCCAACTGTAACGCCCTAAATTTTGGGCCTAGGAGAAATGGGCTTCGAGTATCGGAGCAATTGGATTTTAGTTGTGCGAGAAAATTTCACTAATTGCATGTTTAGTCTAGTGGCTAAGTGATTTTGGAAGAGTTGGGAGTGTTGGAGGAGTCTTAGGTTCAAACCAGAGCTCTAGCAAAAATTTTAGTTTTTCCTTAAAGGGGAATTGGCGTTAGCTGGAAGGCCTTATAAATTTGTTTGGTTAAAATGTGAGTGGTTTGGTAGCAAGACGTCATTAAGGTTGCAAGGGAGCATGGATTCAAGTTTTGGCACTTGCAATTCATTTTGATTTTCTTTTAACTGAACTTAGACTTTGGCCCATAGGCTTATATTTAGTTGTGCTTGTTTTGTTACACAAGGAGCTAGTTGGTAAGGTGGCTAGTGGCATGGATTAGGTTATAGGGGAGCCTAAGTTCGAAACCCTTTGCATGCAAAATGTGATTATTTTGCTAATTTGGGACGATTTTGGAGGATTGATAGAGGGATCCCACATCGGGAAGCTAGAATGAGATTAGGCGAGAAGCTGGCTTTAAATAGAGCGATCTATGAAGAGAGTAAGCATACCTTGGTTGGCGTTTCGGTATAGGAGTGTTCGGAGCGCGGATTAACTTTAGATTCCTATCAGGTGTGTATTTCACACTACTCTAGCTGTAGAGCGGCAAATGTCAAAATGCCGGTCACACGGCGATGGTAGCCACACGAGCGTGCGAGCGCACGTGTGGGAGCTTCGACGCGATAGTTGAGGCCATCATGAGTGTTCTTGTGGGTTTAGGCTGTTTGGGCCGAAAGGGGCCATGTGGGGCCAATGGGCCCGTCGGCCCAATCGGATAAGCTGTATGATTGTGTAGTTAATTTTGGACTGGAGTATGTGAATCTCATATCTGTGGCTAGATTTGGGCTAAATGGGCCACATGAGCGTGTGGGCTCATTTGGGCTAGGCTCATTCGCATCGTTATCTCTGTTTAGAATACTTTGGTTTATAAAATTACTGAAATACCCTCGACTTGTAAAATTACTGAAGTACCCCCAGTTTACAAAATTACTGAAATACCCTCAGTTTGAAAAATTATCGAAATCTCCTTATAGGGTAAAATGACCATTTTGCCCTTGTGGGTAGACGACTGGCTTGGTCTTTGAATTTGACTGACTTGACTGTGGTCGAATGACAGGTATGTTTTTAATATGTGTGTAAATGACTGTTACTTTGCATGGCCATATTGCATACACGATTGATGGTTGAGCATGACATTCATGACATATTGCATGGGGTTGGGATTTTGTTATGAAGTCTTTATTCTTGGTGGCTTTGCCACATATCTTTATTCTGGCGACTTTCTTTGCGTTATTATACTAGCGACTTTCTTTGCAATATTGGTGTGTAGGGCTAGGTGGGTCGGCTTTGTCCCCACATGCTGTGTAAGGTTCGTACGGGTGGTGTGTTGGGCTGGATTGGGGTGGGTTGCATACTTGCATCACATTGATACTTTTTTAGGCTTAGGTCCACACTGATTTTATATAAGGCTAAGATTGCACTGTACTGATGTGGTATAGGGCTAAGGCCCACATTGTTCTGTACTGGGCTAAAGCCCACATTATTTTGTTCTGTTACTGATCTGGGCTAGGACCAATTGATTTTGTTATGGGTTGTGACCCAAATAATATTGTAGTGGGTTTTGACCCACATATGCTCTGAATTGGACAGTACCGTTACTGATAAAAGGGCATTGGCACTAACTATTTCTATTTCTTTTTCTGTTTCTGTATACTAACTTTTTTTTAGTAAGGGGATTACGAGTTTTCATAAACTCACCCTGTTTGTTAACTGTGCAGGAAATCCTTAGCATTAGGTGGATCAGTGTTGCAAGGGACTCGGAGATAGCCACACAACTGCTATTGTTTTCGATTTTCTTTTAAGTTACCTACTTATAAGTACTTATATTTTTATTTGGGTTGTAATACGGCCTCTGTTGATTTCTAGTTTAAAAATTGGGATTGTCAATTTATTACGTTTTCTATCCGTTGAAAAAAGATCAAGGTTTTCCAAAACAATAACTATTTTCAAAACACTACGCTTTCACAACTTAATTTTTAGATATCACGTTTTCGTAAATCATTTGCTTTAAATTAAGCTTTCGCAACAAGAAGGTAATAATTTTTTTAAAACGAATAGCTTTTTAAATCACGATAGCTTGTGGCAAGAAGTTTTGAAATTTTAAGAAGTGTTTTTAATGAACACATGGTTTTCGAAAAACACTTCAATGTGACACGCAAGATTTGGGCCTAACTCCTAGGCCGAGTTTGGGGTGTTACACCAACCCTTCCTAACTACGCCCCTGTCTTAGACAAAAAATAATGGTTATGTTACTTTTTCATAATTTGTACAATGCCTTTGATAAAATATCATTAGCTATTTATTCGAACTATGATTCCTCCATCTATAAGTGAATTTATATATATATCATGTTTAAGTCATAAACCAACATATCAACCTTTTACTTACTACTGCAAGATGCCTTAGTTTTTGAGAAAACACGTTACTTTGTTGTATGTGTAGATTTATTTTTCAATGTCATGTTCATCATATTATTAATCGGACAGTGAAACAGAAACGAAAAACAGAAAAGTAAAGAGAGATTTTTCATGAAGTCATTTGTTAACGTAGCTCAAAAACAATCCTACTCTGCAAAGTATCACTCAATGAATGGTTTCATTCCACAATTGATCCAACTACTAAGTGGTTAAAGACTAATCTACCCTTACACAAAAAAGTAATTGTAGCCCCAATAGTTAGTCTCAACTTGATACAACCACTCACCTAAAACCTTACATATAAAAGTTCAATCTCTCATGAATAATACCTATTAAACAAGTCCGAAAATACAAAGGGAAAATATCATAAAATAATCAAGCAATTCGACACAACACTCTCTCCCAAAAGATACATCTTCCACCCAAATTGATTGCGTATTTATAGGCTTCATAGGAAGCAAAGATAATCACAAATAAATTGAGATTAACTTGACTTCTTGTAAGCCAAATATACAAAAAAAAAATTACTAATGAAGTCCAAAGTTAAGTTGAAGAAATATCATTGGTCATGATTAACGTCTTTGAGATTGAGAAAATCTCTCGCCATAAACCCAAGTTAAACTCAAACTCTTCACAAATACAACCACTTCGATTTCAACTTTAAAGACAGGAGTAAAAATGTCCAAGAAGTCCATTTTCTTATTAAAACAACATCCAATAAGATCCAAGTCAAAAGGGTCAATATATTAAAGCCTAGGCTGTCGCATATCTTAACTAATTAAGTCTATGACTGATCAGGTCACTGAATAAATATAATAGGACAATCTTGGCTCCTAACAGTTATCAGTATATCAAAGTGTACAAGTAATGCATATATAGTCATTCACTTACTCGACCTTAAGGTGAATCACACAATGAACATCGTAAAAAAATTAATCTTGAACAACTTAAGGATTAATTTATCTTGGATCTTATCCAATGTATTGTAAATCTAGACAATCATATATATATGTATTTATCTTGGGAGTGAATCTTACTTTGACAACCAAGACAAGTTATCTCCCTAATTGAACTTATAGAAAACAAAATTGAGTCATTTTGGGATATTTGTAGCAAAAACCTTAACCAAATAGTACATGTGATTTGTGCGAGACGGATTCAAGTTGATCCTATCTTTCAACTAAACAACCTTCTCTACTATCCTCGTACCATGAATTATGTTGAGTGTGGGGTCGTGCAACACAGACTAAATCATAAAAAAGAAATGAATTAATTACTTTCAGTAGAAAAGCATTTCCTCACTATAAAAACCATTAGATAACCAACTGATCTGTCATGAAATACACTATTATTTACATTCTTTTTACACATAACTTTAGCTTGTTTGATAGTTAAATCAAAGCATCTTAGTATATATTTAGTTTTTCATACTTAAATTAGTAATTTATGTCTTCTAGTAGTTTTTATTACATTTTATATATCTAAATAAGGTTACATGGTCTTGTAGGTCAAGTCAGGGGCTAAAGATGTTTATTCGGGCCAAAACTAATGCATATGCCGTGACACAAAGATACTGATGTCTCAACATTGAATACAGAAGCTAAAAATAAGTTTTGGAGCGAAACTGCCCTCTATGTCATGACACGGCCTTTCGGTGTCGTGACATACCCCCTGTGCAGCCTCAAACTTCCTACATGTTTTAATTTCATTTTGGAGAGAAATTAGGTGTATTTATCCTAATTGAACTCTAAGGAATTCAAGGATAATTTAGGCACGTTAATATTCCAAATTAAGCATATATAATGGCCATTGTAATCAAGTTAAACACACAATTTTAGGGTTTTAATTCTTAGGGTTTTCCTTCATTCTTAGTTTTTACTTAGGTTTTTTTTTATTCTTGTAATCAAAAGATCCTTTTCCGAAGTGAGACTTTCACAAGTAGAGATTGTTCTGGAGCTATGCTTTCATTGATAAATCTATGAGCATCTCTTTTACGTTAGTCTTTTCTTTATATTTCTTTCTTTAACATTGTTAGATGAATGTTTGTGTAAAGATTAGAATTAATTTATGCCTTCTACGTATTTTGTATATTTCAATTGCTTTAACTTACTTAATTGATTGAGTGATAGAGTTTCTTAGCAGATCATCTATTTGGGAGAGGAAGAACTTAAACCTTAGGCTTAACAACCCTAAGACATCATTTAGGTGGAAATTAACCCAAAATTGGTATGGCCTATCCGTAAACACCTTAACCCTGAACTGGTCTAGACTGTGAGTTTGAAAGATAAGTAGTTCTTGCTAACTCATCATTCTAGTGGAAGATCGGAAGATCCTGTTAGGGTATCGACTAGTTGATTGATTAAAACTCTACATAAATAATTAATTAGGTAAAATAATTGGATCTAGGCTAAGAGGAACTCGCGTAGTCAAAACAAGAAATATGAAAAGTTGATACATGAATCTAGGAGTAGATTTAGGTTTAGTTAAATTTATTTAGTTTATTATTATCATCATCTGGCTTCTTAATTAACACTACTAATTCATGACTCGAGTAGATTAGTAATTATTTCCCATAATTGTCTTGATAATAGTTTTCCCCAAACTGCAATCCCTTAGGTACGATCCTCGGAAAACTTACCAAGTGTTTTGTTGTAAACAAACTATATTACAACCTGACCCGTATACTTGCGGTGATAATTGTTGGCATCGTTGTCGAGACGGTGATAATTGTTTTTGAATCGATTACTTGTAAATAATATTAGTTAAAAGACAACCAAGTTAGAAAGTGTGCTAATTTTATTAATTTATTTCTTCATCTTAATTTTCATAATTTTTATTATTTTATTATTTCCCTTGTTGATTAAGAAAATTTAATCATGAGAGCAATTAATGATTATTATAATTGGTATGAAGGTAAGACGTGAGATAATTTATAGATGATGTGGAATCAAGTTGATTAGATGGAGATTCGATGGTTCAATAAGGTTTATATAGTGAATATGGAAAAGAAGGGTATTTATGTGAACCTCTATATGAGTTAGATGATAAAAAGATTTATATGCCCGAGTACCCAATAGAGTCTCTTTCTAATCTATCAGAGATATTGTCATGTGGAACAATTAAGCCCAACAAACCTTTAACTTAGAACGTAGACACATATATGGATAAATTTGATGACGTCGATAGCGAGTTTGAGTCAGATGAGTCATCCTTTTGGTATGATGAATGGCACAATAATGAAAGAGAATTTGGTTTAACAGAGCTTCAACAAACTGGTGGAGTGATAAAAATGAATACAATATGTCCGAACATCTGGACGAGTTACCTTACAATGCGTATGGGAATTATGACCACAAAGATAAAAGCAAGTATCTGGAGGAACCCATACGTGAGTCAAATAAACATTCATCCGAGTGTGATCAAATCTACCAAGATAACAATGAAATATCCAACATTTTATCAAGAATGTTAGACACGATGACACAAATGATGGCAATGCTCCGAGAGATATCAGAGACATTACCTCCACGAGAAGAGGTCGTATTTGATGTTCTCAAATTTGACCATGATGAACACTGTATTACCAACAATCATTCAAACTTAGATGATGGAAATCAACAAGATTTTGGGATTAGGGACTGTGTTGATGAACTAAACATACTCGAAGCGGTCTTCGATCCAATTGACATAGAATCAGACATGACAGTAGATGTAGTCGTTGACGTAAAGGTAAAAGATACCGCTAACATGGAGCTTAAACCAATTTTGAATAAAAGTGTAGAAGAGCCAATACACTTTCTGGCCATAGCAAAAAAAATGCCAACCGAAGAGATAGATAAGTTCAACTCATTCTCATCTAAACCAAAACTTCACTCGACATTGAGGAAAGGAAGCTTGAGGTAATAATACCCCAAAAAATTATATAGGGTTGGCTTGGATTTGGTACAAAATAGATTGTAATGTGGATGTTGCGTCGGTCGAAGATAAGGAAATATCGTTGGAATCGACCGAAAGGGATGGTTTATATACATCGATAGAGGAACAAATGTCATATCAAAGTGTCGAGAGCCAGCTGGAACTTCTTCTATGGTGGTGACACGGATTGTCCCAATTTTAAACTTTTACTTCCTGCTTTGAACTTTTTTAGTTTTTTTTTATTTTTCATTTATTTTATTATTGATTTTAGTTGTGTTTAGCTTTTTTTTTTCCCCACAATAGGTACAGATATCATGAAGTGACAGAACTGAAAAATAAAACAAAAAATCCAAAAACTAGGCTCGATTTCGCGACATCCTAGATAGAACACAACCTCACAACATTGAAAGGCCAAGTTCATTGGAGACGTTCTGTGTAACAGCTCGTTTTCAATGAAATCAAAATAGTGGTTGTGGGGCCACAAATCTAACTAGTAAATTATTATTTATTATTATTTTAATGTCTATGGAGTGTTAATAAGGTCGTATAAAAATTTTGTTAAGAAATTTTAACATTTTTGTGCTTAATTAAGTGAAAATGACTAAATCGTAAAAGGTGCAAAAGTAGTGTTCTATAAGTTAAAGGTATCAATTAGCTATGAAATTCTAAACTAAGGGGATTTATATGGTAAATAGACCATTATTATTAGTGGACTTTTATGGACACATTATTAAGTGATTTGAATGTTAAAGCCAAGGTTAATTTAGTAATTAACAAAATTAACATAAAACAAAATAAAGAAAAAAACCAAAGCTATCATATTTTAGTCATTCCCCACTGGAAGTAAGAAAGAAAAACACCATTGAAGGGTGCTTGAAGGTTCGACTACTTCAACCATTATATGTGAGTAATTTTTTATCTCGTTTTTAATTATTTCTATGTTTTTGAAGTTGTAGCTTAATCTAGCTAGCCCAACGACTAATTTGCAAAATTTTTCAAGAGTTATGGTTTTTCCATGAATTTTATTTCTTTATTTTTGAAGTTTAATGGAAGAAAATGAATCCTTGTTGTTGAATAAACAAGTTTTGTAAAGGGATTTTTATGAAAATTGCATTTAAGGACTTATTTATAAAAGTAACAAAATTACATGGTAAAATTGTGAAATGTTGTTTTTTATGGGTTTATATAGGTCCTTAGTGAATTTGGCTAGCATGAAATGCGGATGAAATTGCTTAAACTTCATTTACGAGCTTAAGGACTAAATTATAAAGAAGTTAAAATATTAGGGGTAAAATTTTAATTTGGAAAAAGTATGAATTTTGGACTGAATTGAATAGTACAAGTATTAAATGGATTGAAATTGCTTATTTAGATCAAGATAAACCTCCTACGGATCTAAATCGAGGAAAAGCTAAAGCCTCGGATTAAGTGATCTCATTTCTACATCTTTATCATCGACGTAAGTTCGTATGATTAAATAACATTTTAATATTATTTTGATCTGTATATTCATGTATTATTTTTCGTGAAATTAAATGGGTGAAATCCAACGATGTTACGATGATTATTGAGTCTCGTTTGAACCTTAGGAATACGTAGGATACAAATGATATGTCATTAGGGTTACCATGTTTTGGGTACTGGTCTTGAATGTCCTACTGATGGCTGAGATCCTGTATTTGTTATGGATACTCTACAACTTGTGTGAGCAGCATCGTGTAGCTTACATTCTGACCTACTGCTTGTGCGAGCAGACCCATTTCATGGCTCATGTGAGTAACGATGTAAAGGAAAAGGAAAAGAAAGGTTATATGTTTAGCGCCGTTTGTGTGAGCTTCCCCGCGTATCTGATGTTATTCTAAATGGTTCAACGGGCATGAAAAGGGAAATGAATGGCAAGTGTTCAAATGGCTCAAGTCATTAATATATGAAAAGGATTGGAAAGGAAATATTCAATGAAAGCATATCTATGTTCATGAAATTGATTATTTCAAATGATGTTGTTAATGTATAATGACTTACCTTATGTTAATTCAAGTGAATTATGAGTTGATGCACTAACATATGTTATTGGTGATGCTTAGGCTTGTGCCAAGCTTATGGTTGGATTATATCATGTTCAATTTTAAGGTTATGCATTGAAATGGTAAGTTGTGTTCATGCTTTACAAACTTACTAAGCATTATATGCTTACGTAGTTTTCTTTCCTATGTTTTATAGATAATCAAAAGCTAGATCAGTTTGAAAGCTCGTCGGAGATCTATCACACTATCTAGCGATTATATTAGTAGTTTTTGATGTTTTAGCCAAGGTTATAATGGCATGTATAGGTGGACTGATGTTTGAATGTTGGTTGATAGTTTGGCATGTATATGTTGTTTTGGTTGATGTACTTTTGGTATTTTTGATGCCTTGATGGTATCTGTCAATATGGATAAGTTTTAATGCATGTTTTAATGGTCAATATGCTATGTGATGGAATAGTTTTAATGTGGTCAAGATAGGGTAAGATTTGAAATGGTATTAGACCTGATATGTATGTATGAAATGTGGTAATGTTTCCATGATTAGGTAAGAATTGGTTGAATGCATTTGAGATGCCCGTATGGCATATTGGTTGGATGGATTTATGGTTTATTGAATTGGTCATTTTATGCATGTAAATTAAGTGCCTCGAAGGCTCGATTAAGGGAAAATATGCATGTAAATGAATTACTTATGCTATGATATTGTTGATGTATGTTTTAAAGTTAAGTCTTTACGATAATGCTCCGTAACCCTAATTTGACGATGGATACGGGTTAGGGGTGTTACATTCTATTATCCATTATCGGTACTTATTATTTTTCCTCTTATTTTTATTTTTTATTTCTTTTTTATTACATTATATTTCATATTTTTTGTCGTGGTATTCTTTTTAGGTACTTTTTCGTCCACTTGGAGCACACAAAACTCGAGATTATCATAACAACAAGGATTCAACCAACTCATGGAAGTTTTCTTATTTTCACTTTAATTGTTTTTCGTTAAGGGCAATGTATGTTCTAAAGTGTGGGGGGAAGTACATAGGATTTTTTTTTGTGTTTTTGTTTGTGTGTTTACTTTGATTTAATTGATTATTTATTTTAAAAAATTTGTTATTGTTTTTGTCGTATGGTGCTTGGAGTATATTAATACTGTGAATAGGGGTTGAAGATAATAAAGCATGTAATGATTCTTGTCAAGCATGAGACTTTTTATTGATATAAGATAAATTGATTATTTTTAAGGGAAATTGATTAGGTTGCCTAGTTAAATTGCATAATAGATTAGAAGTACCTAAGTAAGAATGTTTGATGATGCCAAATGAGATGTAAGTCTTATAGATAGTCGTAGAGACATGAATGCTTGAATTGATAATTATTCATTTGGTTTAATTCGAAGCATGAAAGAAATTGTATATGGTGGGATTCTTAGGGATGACCTAAGGCATTGTTTGAATAGCTAGTTCTCAAATAACTATACCTTAATACTATGAATCCTTAGTCTCCTTCTTTGAGCATGATAACTCCTTTTTGATGAACCTACAAAAATTGTAACCCAAATACCACACATAACTTGAAAACTTGAACTCTTCCCTATCCTTGGTCCTTTAATACATTAGGAATAGACGTCAGACCATAGATATTGAGGGTTTATGTAAATACATCACTGTGGTTTCAAACAAAAAAAGAAGAGTGAAAAAGGAAGAAACAATGTGACACAGTGATTATACGACAGACAAAAATGTGCAACAAAGAAGAATCCAGAAAAAGTTAAAAGTAAAAATGAGAAGAAAAAGTACAAAACAGAAACAAAAGCACTGTGATTAAAAAATTAGTAAAAAGTCAAAGTGACAAAACAAATAGTCACAAAAGTAAGAAAACTCAGTCATCAGTGGACCAAAACACGTTAAGCTGACCATAGTTGCTATTATTATATTGTATCTTCCTACATGAAGAGATAAGGTAGGTGAGAGAAGGAGACAAAAGGCAGTGAGCTTGGATGGGTCATTAAGGGGGAAGAGAGGGAACAATGTCATGTGCCTAACTATTTCTAGTGCTTGAACCGTTTTAAGCCATGCTTTTCTTTGAACTCATACCAAACTAAACCTCAAAACGTTTAAGCCTAGAAGACCAATGTGACCCGGCCTAGAAGTTATGCCCGAATCTGGCATGTCACATTGAAGTGTTTTTCAAAAACCATGTTTTCATTGAAAACCCTTCTTGAAATTTCAAACTTTTTTCCATTTAAAACCTTGTACAAAACCTTAGTTTGCATTTGTTTATTTTCAATCGAGGTTTATTAAAGAAAAGTTGTTACCTTCAAAACCTTATTGTTGCGAAAACTTAATTTAAACAAATGATTTACGAAAACGTGATATTTAAAAAAAATGAGTTGCGAAAACTTAGCGTTTGAAAATAGTTATTATTTTGGAAAACCTAGTTCTACCTCTAGCAGATAAGAATCACAATCAATAAAATCCCGAAGTTAAAATCCCGAAATTATAGAGGCTTTATTACAACCCAAATCAAAATCAAAGTGCTTTGGTAAATGAGCAAAACAGAAGAAAACTTGTGCAGTTGTGTGGCCCTCTCCGAGTCCCACGCAGCTCCGAACCGTCTAACGTTGGGGATTACCTGAAAGGTTAAAAACGGAGTGAGTTTACGAAAACTCAGTGTGTAATCCCTTTATTAAAGAGACAGCCAGTATACAGAAACAGAATCAGTCTAGGCCTGAGCCCTTCAATAGTAACAGTACAGTGTAGGCCTTAGCCCAAACAGAATCAGTGTGGGTCTTAACCCCATAGAGTAACAGTGTGGCAATTGGGCCTTATCCCCCATTAGCCTCGGTTGGGCCTGAGCCCATATCCAATGGCACATATCACATATATTTGGGCCTAAGCCCATCTCAATATCAGAATCAGTATATGCAATGCATAAATACCCATACCAACCCTGCACTCCATCTCCTGTCCAACCCTACACTCCTGTGGGGATTTAATCGACCCACCCATCCCTACACTCCTGATGTAGCACCGGTTGCGGCACTAACCAATATTGCAGCAGAGCTACTAATCACATCATCGGCTAAAAGCCATCGGTGGGTCCATAGTCGTCTCATGCGACCCATGCGACCCTCACATATCAATCACTTCTTCCAATACAAGATCCCAACCCCATACAGTATGTCATGTCATATAAGTGTATGCAATATGTCATACTCAGTAACAGTCATAAATATCATAAAGCAAAACGGTCACACATAGCATAAGGCCATAACAGTCATTTCATCTCTTAAGGGTATAACGGTCATTTTACCCTTCGGGGGTATTTCAGTAATTTTTACCCTTTGAGGGTATTTCGGAAATTTTACCCTTTGGGATATTTTGGTAATTTTATCCTTCGAGAGTATTTCGGTAATTTTATCCTTCGGGGGTATTTTGATAATTTTACCTTTCAGAGGTATATTAATAACTTTACCCTTCGGGGGTAATCGATCATTTTAACAACCTTTTCAAAGGTCTACAGTCGCCTCGAGCGACACAGATAATCTAATTGGTCATAATGGTGTAAATAGGCCCAAGTGGGTCCACACGTTCGTGTGGCCCACTAAGCCCAAAAATGTCGTTGGCCCTGCGATCGTCATGGCCGACTCATTATTTCCTATCCATCCAAGAAAATTATACTCGCGTACGGCCCACAGGCCTATTGGGCCCACTCTGACCATTTCGGTCCATTTGGCCTAAAAATAGCCTAAGACCACGAGATCCCTCGTGGTGACCTCTGTCGTTGTATTGACTTATCCACACGCGCGTTCGTGCACTCGTGTGATAGTCGTAGCTGTACTTTCGGCTTTTCAGCTTTTCGGCATTTCGGGATTTCGGCATTTGCCGATCTACGATTTGAGTGGTGTGTGTACACACCTTGTTGAAGAAAAACGCAATAGCCCATGAGCATAGAACCTATATTCGATTAAGGTACTTGGTTAGCCATTCCATTAACATTCACAACACTTAAACCCAAATCGTCACACTACTCACCTTGAACGAATGAGAATTGCTTAATGCCTTTGGATCGCCAATTTGGAATCGATCTCAGGACCTCACCGATTATTTTCCTGAACAAAGAAACCTATAAGACTGGGTTGTTTACAAGAATAAGACTTAAGACCCCAATATTAAAACGCAGCACCATCGACGAACAAGCCAACTTACCCCCTTCAAAAATTCAATTGAAAGATGAAAGGAGAAACTTGAATGCCTCTGCACTTCCAAGGAACCCCCTTGAATCGCAATGAGTGTAGTACATGAGAAATGAAATAACAGGCGATCAATAAGGTTATTTGGTTTGAGAAAGAATAGAGAACACAGGTACATTCGGTTTTAAAAGAAAAGCAGAGAATAGCTTTTGATCACTTACCGTTAGTCAGAACCTTTGCAGTAGATCGACGTAGAGAAGGATTAACCACAGTGATTTTCAGCCAGCCCAGAATAGAAGATGAACAGAAGTTAAAATAAGAAAAACAAAAGGAAGGTTCGGCTAGGCTATGAAGGAATCCGACTGCAGAAGAAAAGAGACAAAGAAAAAAAATAAATGTTAGGTTCAGCCAAGGAGAAAGAAAGTGAATGGAAATGATACAGAAAAAGAATGACCCGAATGGTCAGTTTTAGTTTCTGCAAAAGAGAAAAAGAAAGAAAAAATGCATACTCCAAAGTCCCCCTTAGCAGATTCGGCAACAACCTTCTTCAATTCAAACTCCCCTTTTTCCTCCTAAAATCACTCCTCCAATCCTCCATGATCCACTCCTTAAATCACTCATTTGACCCATTCAAACTCTCCAACACAGAGTTTAAATCCAACACCAACTCTTGCCTCTACATGAGCAAAATAAATAATCCCATTTGCATGCAGTGAGACTTGAACCTCTGACCTCCTTACCACACCTGTGATGCCACCTCTTTGCCACACCTATGTCGCCACCTTGCCACTACACCACAGACTCTTTTTGTGTCATGATTTCACAAAAAATATTTATAAAGCCTTCAAGCTAAGGCCAAGATTCACTTAAGAACAAAAATCTAAAATTTTGCTAAAGCCCAGGTTTGAACCTAGGACTTCTCCAACGCTCCCAACTCTTCCTAAATCACTTAACTACTGAAGCAGGCATTCATTTATGTCGTTATCTTGCACGCATAAATTTTTATGTGATCCCACGCTCAAGACCTATTTCCATCTAAGCCCAAATTTGGGGCGCTACATAAGCGTTCTTTGTGCATAATCTTCCGAAATTGCTAACAATTTACTTAATGAATGTTTTTTATTTACATGATTGTGTCTGCTACATATCTGTTTTATTTCTCTTAATGGTGATATTGTTAAACATTTGGTCATGAGAATTATTTCTAATTTGTTAGTAATGTAACTTTGTAAACTAATGCTTATTTACTTTAAAAATTTTCAATACACCAAACTATCAAGGTTAAGTTACATGTGCGATAAGATTTATTATACCTTTAATTTTTTTACAATCATGTTCTTAGTAGTAATAAAATCCAAGGGACATTTTCTTATTGCATGCTATGTGTCTAGACTTGGTTTGCTTGAGGACAAGCAAAAAGTTAAGTGTGAGGGAGAGTTTAGGTGTAAGGTTCTTATTTACATTCATCTTCACTAACTCTAACTTGTTTAAAGAAAGAAATTAAGTCATTTTCATTTTAATTTTTTTTATTTTCTCATTTTTTAATATATTTGTTTTGGTTGCTTGAGGATAAGCAATAAGTTAAGTGTAAGGGTGTGATCTGCCATCAAATACACTATTATTTTCATTCTTTTTACACATAACATTAGCTTGTTTGATAGTTAAATCAAAGCATCTTAGTATATATTTAGGTTTTCATACTTAAAGTAGTAATTTATGCTTTCTAGTAGTTTTATTACATTTTATATATCTAAATAAGGTGGCATAGTCTTGTAGGTCCAGTTAGGAGCTAAAGATGCTTATTCAGGCCAAAAATAATGCCTATGTCGCGGCACCAAGATACTGATGTCTCAACATTGAAGACAGAAGCTAAAAACAAGTTTTGGAGTGAAACTACCCTCGATGTCGAGGCATGGCCTTTCGGCATCGCGACATACCCCCTACGCAGCCTAAAAATTCATGAACGTTTTAATTACGTTTTTTGAGAGAAATTAGGTGTATTTATCCTAATCGAACTATAAAGACTTCAAGGATAATTTAGGCACTTTAATATTCCAACTTGAGCCTATATAAAGGCCATTGTAATTAGGTTAAACACACAATTACTTGAAAAACCAGATCCAACATTTAGGTTTGATTTTTTATCAATATGTATAACAGTATTATTGGTAGGATCCAAATAGTCTCAACCACGCATACAATACCAAGATTTCTAACTAAAATTATGTACCTGTTGGGGACCAAAGTAGAAACATCATTTATTAGTCTCACTTGTCCACTGCACCTAATCATTCCCAACCCATTCCACTTAAGTCTCATCATTTAAAACCACCGACCATCACCTCATGATTCATATACCCAGTCCCATGTTGGGTCGTATTACCCTTTTACCTTTAGGCCTGTTAAATCATTATCTTGGTTAACCTGTAAAACCCGAAGGCTCATTTCTCATTTCTTCCAACTTTTCACCTACTAAATTATTGCCCAAAGAATCAGGAGATAAATCTATTCCTGTCTTTATTTGAATTTCCTAACTTGGGCAAGTTTCGTTGCCATTGTTTGACAACATTCTATTTACCAAACCACTCTTTTTCAAATGAGTTATGTAACACCCCTAACCCGTATCTGTCATCGAAATAGGGTTACAAAGCATTACCATACAAACGGAACATTAATACATTAATTTTATACATCATTGCAAACAAAATATAAATACATTCAATCACATACTTAACGTCCCTTAATCAAGTTGTCAATGCCCTAGAAAGACCTTAGAAACATTTCGGGACCAAATTGGAAACAATCGGAAAGTATAAGAAAAAGTTAGAAAAATTGGACTGCAAGGATCACATGACAATATGTTCAAGCCGTGTAACAATCGAAATAGGGACACACGGCCGTGACCCAGCCCATGTCCTCACCCATGTAACTCACTGAGTAGGGTTACACGGCCAAGTCACATGCTCGTGTGTCAGGCCGTGTAACTACCTGACTTATGTGCACTAAAACCTACAGGGACACATGGCCATGTTGTCAGGCTATGTGGACATGAATTTGCCCAAATTCAAGCCATTTTCAACACCAAAACTTGCAACCACCTAAAGGCCTTTGGTGTACATAAACGAGGTATCAAAATATGACCAAAACCTACATGAAATGACCAATTCAATAGTTCAAGATCATTCAACCAATGTGTCATACAAGGCACCTCAAATGCAAATATTCAAACTTACCTAAATATGCATATATACCTCTTCTCATTCATCAATTATATTTAACTCAATACCATCTCAAACATACCAAAACTTGGTTATATTGCAACCAAATCAACACATACCATTTTGGTTATTCAAACATGCATCAATATATAGCCACATTAATACTAATAGGGCACCAAAAGTACCAACATGACACAATCCAACCAACATCAAATGGTACCAAAACAACTTATACATGCTAAAATCATCAACTAACATTCAAATAGATACCAACACAATTCCACCTATACATGCCATTATAACCTTAGCCAAAACATCAAAAACTACTGATATATATGTTGGATAGTGTGATAGATCTTCAACGAGCTTCCAAACTGAACGAGCTTCCGATTATCTATAAAACATAGGAAAGAAAACTACGTAAGCACATAATGCTTAGTAAGTTCGTAAAACATGAAATACAACTTACCATTGCATCTAAATAACATAAGTATAAGCATAATGTAATCCAACCACAAGCTTCGCACAAGCCTAAGCACCATCATTAATACACAAGTTAGTGCATTTACACATAATTCAATTGAATATAGCATATGGTAATTCATTTCCATGGAAACACACATCATTTGAGTCATTCACATTTCCATAAATATAAACATACTTTCATTTGGAAACTTACAATTTCAATCATTTTCATAAATGCATGACATAGTTCATTTGAACACTTACCATTCATTTCCTTTTCATGTCTGTTGAACCATTTAGAATATCATCGAATACTCGGGAAAGCTCACACGAAGTGTGCTTTTACATATAACTGTAACCTTTCCTTTACATCGTTGCTCACACGAGTTGTGAGATGGGCCTACTCACACGAGCTATGGGTTATAATGTTACATGATGCTGCTCACATGAGCTGTGGAGTATCTGCAACAAATGCAGGACCTCAGCCATCGATAGGACATTCAAGACCAACACCCAAAACATGAAATCTCTAATGACATGTCATTTGTATCCTACGAATTCCTAAGGTTCAACCGAGACTCGATAACCATCATGGCATTGTTGGATAGTCATCATTCAATTATATGCCAACTAACATAATATAATGTAATTGAAAAATAACATTAAAACAATATTTATTCATACGAACTTACCTCGATAATTAGAGAGTAGAAACGGAACTGACTAATTCGAGGCTTTAGCTTTTCCCTAATCTAAATTTGTTCTTGGTCTATCTTGATCTAAATAGATAAATTTAATTCATTTAATAACCCTAGCATTCAATTTATTTCACATTTCATATTTTTTTCAAAATTACTATTTTACCCCTAACATTTTAACTTTTCACATTTTAGTCCTTAAGCTCATAAATTGAAATTTAAACATTTTCATCCCTCATTCAAGCTAGCTGATTTCATTAGGGGCCTATATCAACTCAAACAAACCATCATTTCATGAATTTAACTTGAACTTTTACAAATTTTACAAACAAGTCCCTAAATGTTATTTTCATCAAAAATTACTTTACAAAACTTGTTTATTTATCAACAAGGACTCATAATATACCATTAAACATGTAACACCCTAAAATTTCTAATTTCATTATTGTGAAAATATGACACAAATATCTATCAGCTTTAGTGGTTATGTGTTCTAGAATTGTTTGAGAGGTCCCAAGTTCAAGCCTTCGCTTGGGCAAATTTTGGTATTGTGAATGATTTAGGCATTACTCTTGTTTAGTAGGCTTTTATTTAATTGTTGGGTAAATTACATTAGAATGAGCATGCTGGTCTGGAGGTTAAATGGTGTGTTATTATGGTGGAGGTCTTGTGTTCGAATCCCTATACAGGAAAGGGTATTATTTTTGGCTCAGATGTCGGGATAGAGTTGTGTAATAGGAGGAATCTGAGTAGTGGATGTGTAGTGGGAATTAGAGGAGAAGATTAAGGGATTTTGGGGGTTATCAAGATTTTATTTTATTTTTTTCCCATAACCAAATTTTGACTCTCTTTTCTAAAAAAAACTCTGCCGTCTATTCTTCTCCCTCTCCTCTCGCGAAAATTCTTTGAGTTTTTCCATCTTTCTTTTTTTTTCTTCTTCTTGATTTTTCCCTAATCCATTTATTTTCCTTCGTTTTCGCACGCGATTAGTGCTCGCTTAGTTTCAGTAAGTGTTTCTCTTCGTTTCTGTCATGAATCTCTTAACAACTAAAGTGGTAATATTTTTTCTCTACGATTTGGGCGTAGGGGGAAGCTCAGACTGGTGAATTCAGTGTTCTCGTCTTAACTATAGTTAACCGGAGGGTTATCGTTGTTAGTAAGTTGGGTTTCTGTTCGTTCTTGTTTGTCAATTCGCTTGTAAATCTGTTAAATTGATGTTGAGTGTCTTGATTATAGGCTTTGGAATGCTCGGGGACTGTTTTAGCATCAAACAAAACTAGGTGTGTACCCGAAACGTAAAAAAAGGGGGATTCGGCGAAAAGCTAAAATTGCTTGCTGTTCGGACAGCAGCAGTAGGCTAACTTTGAAAAATCTCCATAAATTGTGGAAATCAAATTAGAGGATGAATAAAATATGGAATTAAAGCTTATTGAGTCTACTTTCTCATAGAAGAAACGGTGTAAGTAATGAAAATGTAAATCGTTAGGTATAATAAACTTTGTGAGGTATAATCATGGGGTTTTTGATGTATCTTCTGGACTATGGACTGGTTGGCTTAAAATTTGAGACTTTATACTATTTTTTACGAATTTTTTTAACTGCAACTCTGCAAAACATGGTATTTTTCTAAAAACTAAGGTTTTTCGTAAATAGAAACGATTTTCCCTAAATTAGTTGGTTACAAAAGCTTCTGCTAAGAGACAAGTTTTAAAGCAAATCAACTAGTTTTTTTTTTCGAATTAAATAAAAGCTAACTTACTGTAACGGTTTTTCAACTCGACAATCTTGTCTTCAAATCCCTTTCCATGTGACATCGCCAGTTTGGCCATAACGTCTAGGCCAAGTTTGGGGTGTTACAAAACATCAAAAATAACACAAGATTATTCATGACACAACTCTAAATTTTTAACAATTTTGCAAATTGATCCCTAGGTTAGTAAGGTTAAGCTACAACGACTTCAAAAACATAGAATTCATTAAAAACGAGATCAAAATCACTTACATGCAAGCTCTATAAGTGACTGAAGCTTCAAACCACAGCTATGGCTTCTCCTTCATCAAAATTTTGGGGGAAAATCAACTAAAGAATATGATACATTTATTTTTTACTTATTTTTCTTTAGCGTATTAATTAAATTACTTTATTAACCTTACATTTTAACTTAAAATCACTTAATTTGTGTCCATAAAAGTCCACTAACAATTTAAATGGTCTAATTACCATCTAATCCCTCTCACTTTAAAGTTTCATAGTTATGTAGTCCTTTTAACAAATAGAACTCCACTTTAGCACCTTTTACAATTTAGTTCTTTTCACTTAATTAAGCATGCAAACGTCAAACTTTCTTAACGAAATTTTAATATGACCCTATTAACATCACATAGAAGTTAAAATAAAAATAAAATAATAATTTACTCTTTATATTTGTGGTCCCAAAACCACTGTTTTGGTTTCACTAAAAACGGACTATTACAAGTTAGTAGATGGTTCTGGCTTCTGTTGAACATTATCCAACATAACCTCTTTTGCACAAGCATCTTGTATATGACCGTAGATGCCAAAATTAAAACAAATAAGTGGCATATTTTCATACTCCACCCGCTGTAAGAAAATATCCATTTGTGACTTAGAAACAAGTGGATTCTGCAAGTCAAGAGACAACTAAACGAGCAATCTTTCCCCTTTCTTAGGAGTGTAAATGAACCGGGATCAAACGAACAAGGCTGTGTTCATGTTCGTTTGTTTATTTTTGAAGTTGTTCATGTTCGGTTCGTGTTCATTTAAAATTTTAATATCATGTTCGAACTCGGTTTGTTTATTATTTGGTGTGTTCGGGCTCGACTTATTTAGCTTTCACGAACATGTTCATTTAACATTCATGAACATGTTTGTTTATATGTTCACAAATGTTAACTACACAAACAATAAATAAAATTAAATAAAACAAAACCAACTAAATAAAACTTACATTTCAACCTGAGAATTGTTGAGTTCTAAATTTGAAGGAGGCATTTGTAATATCATAAAAAAGCTAAGTTGCAAACAAGTAGTCTGATCGATTCAAAACAAACATATTACAAGAGAAGCAATTCAAAAAGATTACACCAAAAATGTTGCAGTAATGTAACACCCCAATTTTTGGGGTTAGAAGTTTGAGATTCTAAGTAAGGGTCAGTGAGTAGGTCGTGCATTTGGAATAGTGTCCGCGCTTTAGTGTTAGAATGGGTCTGTTGGTCTGGTGGTTAGTTGAGTGTTAGTGTACCTTTAGGTTCTAGGTTCAATTCCTTATGTGTGCGTTTTGGAGAGGTATTTTTATTTTGTAACTATTAGATTTTTTTAAGTAAAAAAAAAGACATAATTATTTATTTTTCTTAATTTTTATTTTTATTTTTATTTTTATTTTTATTTTTATTTTTATTTTGGCTCATTCTCCATCGTTTTTTTTCTCTCTTTTCTTTCTTTTTTCTTTTTATATTTTTGGTTTTTCTTGCGTCTTTTGAAAAGAAAAAGAAAAGAACGGTTTTGTTTTTGGTTTCGACAAGCTTTGGGTTTGTATCGAGGTTGTCAACGTGTGTCGATTGGTTTCTAAGCATCTTGGTTGCAAATCAGGTGTGGGATTCAAAACTTTTCATTTTCTTTTATGATTCCTTTTTTTTTAATTCAATTCAGTGTAATTTGGTACGGCTTTGCTGTGAAAACTTGTCGACCTCTTTGGGTGTGTCTGGTTAATTGAGCATTTGAGGTTTGTGCTATTTGCAATTACATGAAATTGGGTGGGTTATGGATATGTTCTGAAATACTTTGATTAGGGGTCATTTTAGTGATCGAAAAATAAGACTTTCAGACAATTTTGGTGTGGTTTTGTGAACACGGGCGTGTGCCCCCACACGGGCGGTTCACAAGACTGTGTGCAATTGGGGTTTAGGGTTTTCGGGCTAATATGGGTACCACACAGCCTGGGCCACCGTGTGGCTGATTTGGGGAAATTAGTCGATTTTCACATGGCCTTATCCCCTAGGCATATGGGCGTGTGTGTTTGGGAATTAGACTTTTAGTGATTTGGTACCACACGATCGTGTGGCTAATTTGGGGATTTAGAGATCCCACACATGCGTGTGTTCTGGACACACAGCCTTGTCTGATGGGAACACAGGCGTGTGAGACCCTTACACGGTTGTGTCTACCCTGTACTCTATTTTAGTACAAATGGATAGAGAGTTACACAGCTTGTTCACATGGCCATGTTCCTGGCTCACACGGGCGTGTGCCTCCTCCCACACAGACGTGTTCACCCCCACACGACCTAAGCTTTTCCACACAGCCAGAGCACACGGCCGTGTGGCCCTAAGCCACCAATTTTAGTTCTGTGTATGTTTTTTATCTAAAAATGTGTCTGTGTGTTCCGACCCTTGACTAGGCTTTAGCGAGGGTAATTAAGACTCTGATCTGAGCTTCGGATTATGTGTTATTTGTCACTATTGTGCGAGACATCTGATTTTGAACCCATTTAGTTGAGTGTGTGCATGCCTATTTCTGTCTGACTCTTTGTGGATGTGTTCATTTTTTTTATGAGGTTGTAAGCATACATTCACTTGCATAAAGTAATTTTTGGGTTGGTTATGAAGAGAAGGAAGATTGATTCTCATCAGATCTGACAGTTTAACTGTAACTTATCAGTACAGTGGTTTACCGTACTATACCACTTGTACATCAGCTTTGCTGCGTACTATTATCTGATCTGGTAGTTTAACTGCAACTTATCAGTACAGCAGTTTATCGCACTTTCACATGTACGTCAGCTTTGCTATGTACTATTATTTGATCTGGCAGTTTAAACTATAACATGTTTGTACAGCAGTTTACCACAATACAGTATATTGCATATACGCCAGCTTTGCTTTATATTATCATCTGAGTGGCTTAGTCCACATACATGGTGTGTAGGGTTGGATGGGCCTTTTGAGGTCCTATGTGGTGTGTTTGCTTGGATGAGCTTAAACAGCTCTTTTGGGGTGTGATCGGGGGATGGAGTGGTATTTTGGCTGATGGGTGGGTTTTTAATACTTGACTGCAATCATATGCATCTAGATGTGAGCTAATTATCTGTAATCTGTCTCTTCGTCATAACATTAATGACTAATTCTGCGCGTATTGAGGTGTTAGCGTGATGACATTTGTGATTGTAATGATAAGTATTATTGTATCGACCCGTTGATGGTTTTATCCTTTGAGTATTCTGTGTGTGATTTGGTGTGCTTTGACTGTTATGGTTGTTTGGGACGTTGGTTCCGAATTTTCTTTCTGTTTCTGCGTATCTCTATAAGTACTTTTCGTTATCGAACTAATGTTTGGTTTTTTATCTATATTTTCGTTGTTAGATACGTTTTGAACTCACGCTGAACTTATGTAGCTCACCCCATAGTGTTTCCCCTTGCAGGTACATTTCTGAATTCTGATGCTGGACTTGGTATGCGGAGGTGTCGGACAGTCACGGTTAAAAATAGGCTTTAATAGCATTTTAATAATTTTTGAGTTTATAATTAAACACCTTGAATTGTAAGAACTATTTTGAAAATTGTGGCACAGAATTTTGTGTTTTAGGCACGTAAGTGTCATTGGGACTGTATTTTCTTTTGAAATATCAGGATTTTATATTTTAGAATTTTACGTAACTTAGATACTGCAATGTTTTTCGGTTTGTTAAACTAAAATTTTTCTACAATCATTTCGGTGATCAATGTGATCTCCGAAATTCGGCCAAAACTTCTGGGCCAGTTTCGAGGCGTTACAAGTAAACACCAACTAGAAAAGGTGACAACATAAATAGCACATTCCCTTGCAATGAATCCAATGATACCATATCCAAAAAACACCAAATCAAAAAATTCATGAGTTTCACCCATAAAATTCAATAAGACAACAACATAAAAACCTTTTGTTTGATCCATTATTATTATTTATTAAAGAAAATAAGGTTATAAAAGGTACAACTAATTAAAATGTAAAATTGCCTTACAAAGATAATCAAATCAGAAAAGTTTAAAACAAATTCATACAAAACTATTGGACAAACACCAACCAAGTTAAAATGCTTACTGACTTCTCATAAACACCACCCCAAAATGTACACACCTCAAAATTAAGTACCTTTGAAATTCTTCAAAATTCTAACTTCAAAGTAAAGAAATCTCTTTAATTTCTACTTTTCTCTACAAAAAAATTAAAATTAGATGACCAAATTAAATAATATTTCAAATATTAAATAAATAGAACAAACACTTGAAAATTTCTCACTTTGGCTTTCTTTTTCAACCCATAAAAGTTCCAATACTAATTGAAACCACAAAGTAACATTTGCACCGTATCGGTTTCTAAAGATGAACGATATGCATCAATCACTCTATCACCAACACTAAAAGTAGATTTTGAAGCCACCGTGGTAATAGGAATAGGCAAGATTTCACAACCCGTTTTTGATAAAATTCAAAAGTTAAGGTTATTAACCTTCCACCACTCAAGGCATCAAAATCACCACAGTTTTCCTTTCAAATGAACACTCCTTCCAAGTATATATCTAGTTCAGACTTAACATTGTCAATTGTGTCAACACTCCTAATATATCTCTCAAACTTGGACCTCCCAGTCATAACTTTTCACTTACCTATTTTACTAGTGATAGAAGCATTATTGACACCACTTCCTTGCAAATCATTTTCCATTGATGTACCAACATTAGTTATTGCATATTCATCCACATATTCCTTATAAAGCTCATATAGACTAAGAATTTGTCTAGGAGCTTCCTCTTTAGAATAAATAACACGAAAACTGAAAGTCAATCAATTTCATCTTATTCTTAGGATCTAGTATAGCACCAATAGAAATCAGCAAATTGCATTCACCCCAATATTTATCAAATTTTATTTGTATTTTATCAGCCATTTGTCTTATCCAAAGTTCCACACTCAAATATTTCTCCATCAATAACCCTTTGATACTCTAAAGTTCAGGAAAAAAACAAATTTGAAGTTGGATATTCAGAACCTAATATTTATAAAAGAAATACCATGTATTAAATTAAATAACATAAATGAAAATTAATAAATAATGAAATAAAACTAGATATATTCAAAATTTTTACTTGAGATAATGTTGGTAACTTCATTAAAAAGTGCCAAGAAAGAACAAACTTCCTCAACCCTCACCCAATCTTCATCACATGGCAAATACTTATAACTTGCATCTTGTTGAACATACCGCATAAATACGTCCTTAAACTCCAATACACATGACAACATAGCATATGTTGCATTCCACCCTGTACAACAATCTAAAATCAACCTTTTTTGGGGCAACTAAAGTTGTTTAACAATATCACCGAACATAGTCAAACGCACAATGCATGTTGTAATGTGGTTCACACTTTCCCTTACATTATCAATTACATCTTCAATTTCGGAAAGACCATCATGTACCAATAGATTCAAGATGTTTACACAACAACGGACATGAAACAATTTCCCATTCAAAGGAAGCCTTTTATGAAATGAAAGGCTATCTTTCAAAATCCTTACAGATACATCATTGTAAGAAGCGTTGTCCATAGAAATTGAGCACATTTTTCCTTCAATAGCCCAGTCTTGTAAGCATTTGTACAATGCGTCATATACAACCACTCCACTATGTAGAGGAGGTACACCAACAAAGTTCAAAACTCTTTTCTGCAAATTCCAATCTGAGTCCACAAAATGAGTTGTCAAGACTATGTACTGAATCTTTTGACCCGACTTCCACATATTAGTTGTAATGCTAATCCTATCCACTGTCTTCAACAACCCATTTAACATCTTCTTCTCAACCTCATAACTTGTCCAACAATCAGCTTTGGCTATAGCACGAGAAATTATTACATAGTGAGGACTTGTAGTTTTCATCAACAAAGTGAATAACCCATACTCAATAAATGCAAAAGGCAACTCATGAACCATTATCATGTGAGAAACAACTTCTCTGATCTTTTCTTGGTCATATTTCCAAGTTTGGATACCACTTGCACTATCATATCTAGGTGCTTGCGATGGTAGAAAAAGATTGCCTTCTCCCTTTAAAGATACTTGATGTTTCACATAAGCATCTAAATGCCTTTTTTATTGTGTAGTTGTACCATCCTTGTTCTTGGCAAGTTTAATCTTACAGTGATTACACTGCACTTTTTCGGTCCCATCAACAAGCTTAACTACGGCCAGTTCCTACCAAACAATTGATGTCTTCTTTTTATTCCTCCTCTTATAAGTGGCATCTTCAATATCATCCAAACACTCAGCCTCCTCAGGGGTTCGTCTCCCATGAGTAGTATCTCAAGCATTGGAATTTTCATTTCCTTGAATGACACCCATCAGTGATGAAGAATCAGTACACGAATAGGAATAATGACCTTTTTTCGAGTTATAAGACATACCTAAAAATTAAAACTTAAATCATTATTAATGGATAACACCAAATCTAATAAACAAGCTCTATAAAAGTAATAATACACATAGGCTACACAAGTAATAGATCACCATTTCAAATAATATTCTTTTACCATTAATAATATTAAATATCTTTAAAATATCATCGAAGCATGAACAACAACAATGTGCATCAGGTTTAAAGCAATATCTGATAAAGCTAAATTTGGAGATAATAATAGCAAAATAATAGTTACAAAATTATAATTCCAACTTGAAAAGTCTCAAAATTAATTTATACTAAAATAAATTGATTAAACAAGATAAAAGAGAATGGTATAGCATAAATAAAGATCTGAAAATGTCTCCCCCAAACTCTTTGCAGCCTCCCCGAACATCAATTTTGGAGATATTGTTAGAAAAAGTCGGATCTTAGGAGCATATTCATATTACTAATATATTAAACAAAAGTAGGAAAAGCAAACTCTTTTGCATACCGTTGGGAAATGAAAATCGAGTATTTGTGATGACTGATGAAGTTGAACGATGAAATATATCAAGAGATGCAACAGATTCTTGAGTTGAAGATGAAATTAAGCTGAATCGGTTTTGACTTCTCACTTTCTTGTTTTTGGCCGAGAGAGAAAGTAAAGTAAAAAGGAAAGAGATTCACTCAAAATTTTAAAAAAAATCAAAATGCACCGTACCAAAAAATATGGGAAAAAGAAATTATACTTTACTTTCAATTCTTAGTCATAATGAAAGAAAGTGTACGATAGCTAAGGTTTTTTAAATTATATTTTTAGTTTTTCGTTCATTACTTTTAAGTTTTATGTTATTGTTTATTTCAATCGAGTAAAGCATTTAGAGCACACTACCCATAACTTGTTTTGTTAAATTATCAATAGTGGTTGCGAATATAATATATATATTTCCTAGATTAATGAGTTGAAATTAAAATATAAAAATAGAGGGAGATATTATTTAATATTTTATAAGAAAATATTATTAATAAATAAACAAGTCAATAAATGAGCCTGTTCATGAACATAAACGAACCAAACACACATTTGTTCGTGTTCAATCGTTTATTAAACGAACATAGATATTTTTGTTCATACTCGTTTATTTAGCTTAATAAAAGAACATAAATAAACGTTATATGAATGGTTCACGAACAGTTCATCGAACGTTCTGTTCATTCACACCCCTACCCTTGCCCCACTATCGGTATTCTTTACCGATTCTTTCACAAGTAGCCCGAAGGTGATTTTTGTTATAAAATTCAGCAGGTAAACCAAGTAACCACACCCAAGCGATCACAGAAATAGGATATGGCAATGATGTGGAGAAAGGAGTCCAAGGCTGGAAGGTAAGATAATGTCCAAACATGACCTATGGACCCTCAATCACCACCTTCTAATAATCAATCAAAAAATTAAAACGAGCCACGGAATAACCATTCTCCAGATCCATTAAATATACATCGTCGGTAGGCTTTCAAAGGGTCAAAATTTTGTTTTCTAGTGCAACGTAACCAATTTTCCTACCAAGCAGCTTTATAATAACAGTTTGGCTCTTACTTTTCGACACTAGAGAATAAACATGATAGGAAAACAGGATCGATAGAATCCCCTCAATCTCACCATTAAATTACATCCCCTTCGCATGAAGTGATACCATCCCCTATCACTACAGAAACATTGTTATTGTATCAGTCCATTTTTCAGTGATGTCAAAAATAGTGGTTTCGGGACCACAATTCTGACGAGTCCGTAAATATTATTAATTAATATTTATGAGTTAAATACAATGTTATAGTGAAATTTGATTTAATAAATTTTTCTAATTTGATAGATAGTTAAAGTACAAGTTTTTTGGTCCTTAAGTTAGTGGCTTTGGAAAATGAGGTATTGAGACTTTGTTTCCATAAATGGAGCTCGTAAATATTATTATTAAATATTTACAAAGTTCTTATATAGGTGAATTGAATTTTTGTCACACCCTAAAATAGGGTCTAAGAGTTTTAGGGGTATTTTAGGAATTTTAGCCTTAGACTGTTCGAAATTTTGTGACATGTCATATTGGTAATGTTTTCAATTATGGTTTTTAGAAAATAAAATCAATTTCTGAAAATGATTTTTAAATACCTTTAATTTTAAAAATAGGGCTGATTTGTAAAAGAGTCAATTGAGAGTTTTTATGAAGTAATTTAACCAAATTTTAAAATCCAAGCTAAATAATCTCTCTTCACCAAGTTATTTCACGTAAAAACTGCCTAAAAATTTTTGTTTGTCATCCATTGATTCTCTCTTGCTATTTCAATCAATTTTTAACTTCAAATCCTAATTCCTTTTGATTTCTATCATCTCTTAAGTTATAAGTCTCTATAAAAACCAAGAAAATCACTCAAAAACTTCATCATCTACATCATCTTCTCCAAACATGGGTCTTTTTGGAATAGCATCTAAGTTTATTTTTCTTCTATCGAAGGTAACTATTCGACTTTCTATGAGTTTTAAATGATATTTAGTCCTTTAAACTGACTTTTTAGCCATTGAAACGCATGTTTTAAATAAAAGCTAAAAATCGAGTCTTTAATGGTGAATTTTGGGTTTGTGGATACAAACATGGTTTTAAAGTATTTTTCAATTAGTTTTAACATGATTAGAAGGTTTTTAAACTTACTTTGAAGTTCCCTTAAAGATTTCTTAAGTTTTAATGAATTTTCAAAAAATAGCCATAAAACATGTCGAAAAAGTCGATATCATGAATTGAGTAGTTTTATGTAGTTTAAAGGTTGAAAATTAGTCGTAAGCAAATTATAAGATGAACATAATTGGTTTTAGGCGAAAATATTAAGTATAGGTTGAGATATTCGAATTTAAAGTTTTTTATGTTATAAGTTTCAGTGACATGAGAACTTAGTTTAGGCTTATATTTTGTATGATTGTAATGAGTAATTGGCTAATTTTTGGATGTACTATTGTGTGACTTTGTTGTGTTCAAGTTTCAGATTCGATAGAACCTTCTACGAGTAGAGATAAAGGCAAGGAAAAGCTATTTTGAGCTTTCGGCTTTTCAGCGAAACTGTAATTCGTGAGTGTTTGGAATAATTGCTTGCGGACATGATTTAATGTGTTATTTGGGAATTTAGTGGTAGCTTAAACCCTTACTCTAAATTCTGAATGTAAGCTTTCTCATACATATGTTATGTTGTAAACAATGTGCTTATGTGTTTGTGAATATGTGAATTGAGATTAGATGCTATAACATGTGATATGTGGTTATGTTAACTGTTGTGAAAGCGTAAACATGTACATGCTATGTATATGTTAAATGTTAGTGATAATGTTTTGCTAAAGATGCAAATATGCAGTGATAGTGCACGAATAATCAGTAAGTGATATGTGTTTGATTTCTGATATTTAGGCCTTGTGATCTTGAAACTGTTGGATATAGTTGGCATGTCATAGGATTGTGAGTACTCACCTATATGTACAGTGATTTTAGGCGTTGAGGCTCAGGGACATGTTGGAGAGATAAGGTAATGTGAGCTAAGCTCCATTTAACGGGACATGTGAGGGGAAATAAAGAGAGTGTTAGCTTTATACTTCACTTTTGGGACATGTTTGACTCTATGAGTAGGGTTGGTGTGTTGGAGATCCGCGTATCTGATGAGTGGTGATAGAGCTCACTTTTACATTTCATAGCTCAAGTGCCAAATTATCTATAAATATGATTACGTGTATTGTGATATATGTGTAATGTGATGAATGTCTAAATGAGTATGTGGTTGCTATGCAAATTATCTTAAAATGTATATATGTGTAATGTGATGTATGCCCAAATAAGTATGTGGTTGTTATGCAAATTATCCTAAATTATGAACATATGTGTATTGTGATATGTGTTTATGTGACATGTGACCATTATGCAATTTATCTATAAAGATGTTTTCGAGTATCGTGACATATGTTTAAATGTTATGTGATTATATGGGTATTGAGATAAATGCTTGTATGTTAGGTGATTATATATGCAATATGGTATATGCTTGAAAGTGAATATGTTTACCATGTATAAGAACTAGAAAATAATGCACGAGTAAGTAAATTATGAAACTAAAGTTGGAACTGTTGAGGTTGTGTTATATGGTTGTTTCGTTAATGCTTGATGAATTATTTGTATGGTAGTTATTCTAGGCATTCACTAATCTTGTTAAGCTCACCCACTCCCTTTTTAAACTTTGCAGATTAGTTGTGTACCGGTGTGAGCAGTGTGGCTTTCCAAGGGATGACCCAAGCAATTCCATTTTCGTTATTCGTAGGTGTTTATTATTTGGTTATGTTTTGGGAATAAGGCAATGTAATAGTCTTTGTGCTAATATTGAATATGATATTTTGAGTTGTCTCCATGATTTAATTATTCTTAAGATTTTGGGATTTATTTCGTAATATGTTGACTATTGCTCAGATTTGCTTTTAATGTTTGAAACTATTATTATGGTCATTTCGATTTTTATTTGATGATGATAGGATAGCATGTTGAACTGGTACAAGTTGGAATGACTTATATGCTTAAAAATGTTGTATTTTTTGGGTCTAAAGTAGAGGTATCGATATTCGTGTTTTAAAAATAATACCTCTGTATTTTTAAACGTGTAGAAAAATAGAATAGAGATTCAGTATCGATATCTTATCTCGTGTATCGATACTCTGGGAAGAATTATCGATACTTTGGCAGGGGTACCAATAATTTTTGAAGTTTGGGTTATTAAGAGAAAAACAGTAAGCAATTTTGGTACCGATTTTCCAAGCAGTATTGATACCTTTTGAACAAAATATCGATACCATGTCTTTAGTATCGATATCCACGTTGATGTTTTGAGGTTTTGCTAAAACGGACCATATGCATGTTTAATTATAATTTTAAGGCTATTTGATGTATGTTAACATACAACGATGATAACTAGAGCTTAAGATAGACTCTAAACCTGTGCGAATGTTAAAATGGGAGACGACTCAGTGAAAATGAAGTTTTTTTCTTGGTGTGTTTGACATGAAACAGTCGTGTGGCACCTTGATATTTAGGCTTGGCGACTAGGTCGAGCATGGGGTGTTACAATTTTGGTCCAAAAATTTTAGTAATTTGATGGTTAATTAGGGTACAAGGACTAAATCATAAAAATTGTAAAGTTAATCGCTATTGGTTTTTTTAACTTAAATGCTTAATTAGTATTTTTTAAGGTCTTAAAGGGAAAATCACCACTTTCTAATAGTATTGGACAATTAGTGGCTAAGTTTTTAGTTTTTGCATGTTAAATTATATTAATAGTTAAGTAAAAGATTAATTAAATCATAAAGTGAATATGGTCATCATCTTTCTGCATTTTATTTCTCTTGATTGAATGCTCAACTTAAGAGAAGAGGCCATTGTTGTTCGATGGAAGCTTTCAACCCTTGCATGTTAATATATTTAAGGTCCATTTTTCATAAATTTTATGTTTTTGATATCGTTGTAGCTTTATCTAGCTAAACCGGGTACTAAATCATAAAACTGTTGAAGTTTGTTAAAGTTACCATTGATGAATTTTAGATTTTTTATATAAAATGGTATATTTGAAAGCTAAGAGATGTTTAAAGACTATCTTGTTAAGTGATTTTTGTTAGTTTTACATTTAGGGACTAAAATGAGAAGTTGATAAAATTAGCATTAAATTTTGATAAATTCAAATTTTTGTGGGCTGTAGAAGGGTACAATTGAAACTGGAATGAAAAATGAGGTTCAATTGTGAAAGTGCTAGTTGTTTTTATTTTAGGGACTAAATTGAATAAAAAGTAAAACTTTAGGGGAATTGTGAAAAATGAATAAAAGTTGTCATATACACGAAATGAGATTATTTAAAGTGTTTGGAACTAATAATTGGAAATAAATTACTGTATAGATCAAGAACCAGTAGATAATCGAGGAAAAGGGAAAATTACAGATTAGTCACTGACACTTCTGCTTTTGTTGTTTGCCTTAGTAAGTCCATACAGTATGGTTCTATGTATTTTTGTAACTTTTATGTTGAATTATGTATTTTAGGAATGTTTGAATGTATAATTAAATGTGGCAAATTGGTACAAAGGTGAGAAAATGGATTCAATTGAAAAGTGATATACTATTACATGTACTGAGCCCAAATGAACATAGGATAGGATACTATTGGCATGCCAATAGGGTTATTTTGTGCACTGTATGGGACATGAGATGAGATGATGATATATGTATCCATTGATTGTACGAGAGTCCAGCATTTGTTGCGGATTATCGAGTTATATTCATAGTGATTCAAGCGTGTTTCTGGGGGAGAATGTATAGCCTGCGGGCTTGGCACTTAGTGCCCAGGCATGTTTTTGGAGAGATGTTTAGCCTATAGGCTTGCAACTCAAAACCCAAGTGTGTTCTTGGATGATATAGCTTGTTTGAGCATTCAGGTGTGTTTTTGGTGGATAATTGCGTATCTGTATCTGTTCATTATTATTCATTATGTAGCGCCCTAAATAATTTATTTCTGTTTCTGTAAATCCTAACATAAATATGTATCTGCTTCAGTGGTTAAGTGTATGAGGTTTTGGGTTCAAATCCTACTTTTGGCAAATTCTGTTATTTTTTATTTTAGCCTTATTCTTGCTAAGTAGGCTTATGTTATATTGTTTGTAAACTCATATCAGAATGAGCCTGCTGGTTCGAGTGGTAAAGAGTTAGCTTGCTAGAGGTCTTGTTTTCGAATCCTCTCACGAGTATGGATGTTAATTTTTGTCTCGATTGTTTAAGAGAGTTTGAATGGGTTTGGAAGTCTATGCAAGTGGATGAGAGAGTGGGTAGTTGGGACTGGGTTAGTAGGAGATTATGCCTAAAATTGGGGGATTGTGGGATTTTTTTTGTTTTTTATTTTTATTATTTTTCTCTCTCTTCCCAAATTCCCTCTGACTTTAGTTTCTTCAATTTTTTGACATTGTTTTTTCCTTTCTTTTCCCTTTCTGGCATTTTTCCCCTTCTCTGCAAAACGTTGTTTTGTTCTTCGATTCTGTTCATGAACCTGTCGTTCAATCCTGCTTCTGGAATTGTGGGGTTCTTTAATCAGCTTGGTAAGTAGAACTTCGTTTGTTGTTAACATTTGGTTTTTGAGATGTTAACGATGTTAAATGGTAGCCATTAATTGGTGATTAATTGATGAAATTTGTGACTAGGTGAAGGTTGTGAGGCAGAAAATTGCACTTCATCGGCTTAGTATGCATTAAAGGGGGTTTATCGTCAATGGTGAGTTTTTTGGCATTGTTGAATTTCTATCGTGAATTTCTATTTTGATTGCTAAATCGGTGTTTGGGGTATTAGTTTTTTGGTTTAGAAGCGCTCGAGGTTATTTTCGCATCAAAATCGTACCAGGTGTGTACTTGAAACACGAGAAAATAAGGTCTGATAAAAGCCAAAAATTTGGTTTATCAACGCCACATGGGTGTGTGGCCGGCCGTGTGATTGGCTATGTGTGACACACAGTCATGTGACTGTCGAATGTGAGACCGTGTGTGAGACACGACTGTGTGACGTCAAAGGTGTGACCGTGTGAGCAACACGAGCTAGGCCAGATTGAGCGTGTGTGCCCATACGGGCATGCTACATAGGCATGTGGGTTTTGGGCCAGGCCGTGTAGGCCAAATGGGCGTGTGGGCCACACGGGCGTGTGGGCCCACATAGGCATATGGGTCCAAGATTTTGAAATTTTCCTTAAGGTCACACAGGTCATTCCGATCGACTGTGGGCCTACCGTAAGGTCGGCAAGGGCTAACCAAACCCTATTTCATGTGATCTGATAGTCTGATTTGAGTAGGAAACTGATATGTATTCCTGACTATACTGTTAAGCATGTATTTATCTGTATACAAGCATGTTAAGCATGTTTATTTTGTTATTTTTGCATCCGTATTTTGTATCTTTGTTTGGGGTGGGATTTGTATTTGTGGAGGAAGTGGTCTGTACAATGACCTTTCACCTATATTCTGGTAGCTTTACTGCTAATATCTAATATGTGTCGCATCGACACTATATGGTGTGTAAGGTTGGATGGGTGTTTTTAACCCCCACATAGTGTGATAGGATAGACGGAGATGGTGTGTAGAGGATGGAGGTAGGATTTTGTACATCGGATATGTTATCTGATTCTGATATTTGTTACTGTTATGGACTTAGGTCCGAATCTGTATCTAACTATACATGAAATTCTGTGATTGTTGCATGACTATTTCTATTGGGTTACACACTGAGTTTATGAAAACTCACATTTGTTTGTTTGTTCTGTTCAAGTAATCCACAGACTTAGGCGAGTCGGTGCGACAGAGGCTCAGTGGTGACCACTCGACAGAAAACTATTTTTATTTAGTAATATCGATTTTATTTTAAAATCTGGTTTTTCTTGAGAGTTTGTAATTTTTGGGACTCTCTGGACTATATGGTTTTAACTCTTGGATTTGGATTTTGTTTTTATTTTTTCTCACAACATTGAAAAAAACACTTTACGCAAACAAATGGTTTTTGGAAAACACGAGCTTAGCTTCGAATAAAACGATTTTCAAACTTCCATTGCAAATTCTTGATAACTTAAAATGGTTTCAAATAAGATCATAAACTTAAGTATTTTTGGATATTAAGACTCTGATTGGTAAACTAATAAAATGATAAGTTTTAACTTAGAAGATATAATTTCAAAACCTTATTCGTAACACACCCAGATTCGACCATAACGTCTAGGCCAATTTAGGGGTGTTACACATCGGGCTAAACCGATATGGTTATTGAATAATGATGATTAGTAAAAGTGTTATTTAATGCCCTGATTTATTTAACTTTGTTTATGTGGATTCTGTCATTAATGAATATCTACTTTAGTGGTTAACTGTTCTGAGTAAGTGTTTGAGGTCTTAGGTTTAAGTTTTACTTTTGAAAAATATGTTATTTTTGGTCTTAGCCTTATCCCTTTTAGGTGGGCTTATGTTATATTCTTGGTAAACTCATATCAAAAAAAAGCTTGCTGGTTCAAGTGGTAAGGTGTTAACTTACCCTAATGTCTTGTGTTTGAATCCCTGTGTGAGCGTGGATGATAATTTTTGTTTCGGTTGCCTGATAGAAGTTCGATGGAACTGAAACTCTGAGGTTATTGGATGAGAATCTGATGTTGGTTTTGGTGGGATATGTGGTTAATGGGTTAGTGGGGAGTTGGGAGTTGGGATTTTAGTTAATATTAATTTTTATTTTTATTTATTTTGAATTTCCCAAAATTTCTCCGTTTCTTTTTTTGACTTTTTTCTATTCTCTCTTTTCCTCTCTGTACAGTTTTCTTTTCTTTCTCTCCTTTCGAGTTCAAATCAAGCACCTTTTACTCTTATTTTTTGGTATTGTTATTCCAATTCGTCTTCTTTTGTGTAATTTTCGATTGCATTTGTTCTGGTAAGTCTTGTGTAGGTATGGTTTTAATGTTTCTTGACTAGTGTTTTAATGGAGGTTTTTGTTTAACTCTCGGTTAGGGGAAAGGTAAGAAACAATTGGTGCTTGTTCATTGTCGGTAAGTGTGCAAATGCATTGATTGTTGTTGTAAGGCTTCGTTTTTGGAATAACTGTGTTTGAGTTTCGTAAATGCTTACTGAATTGGTCATTGGAATGTTATTTTCAACGTTAGGGAGTCTTAGGGTTGATTTTGCATAAAAAAACGAACCAAGTGTGTAACGAAAACATGAGAAAATGAGGTGTGACGAAAGCCAAAAAAGTTGTCTGCCTTGTGACGGGCGAGTGTGTGGGCGTGTGGGCCACACGGGTGTGTGGTCCATGGGCCAGGCCTTGTGGGCTACACGGGTATTTGGGCCCAAAATTATGAAACTTTCACTAGGGTCACACACGTCGTTCTGATAAATTGTGGGCTTTCTGTAGGGTCGATAAGAGCAAAGCAAACCCTAATGCATGATATATGCTATTCTGATAGACTAATTTGAGCATTTAGAATTTGATATGTATGATTTGACTGGTTCGTAATAACATGTATGTTATCTGTATATAAGCATGCGAGACATGTTAATTCTGTTATATCTGTTATCTGTTATTTGTATTTGTATATGTGGAGGAAGTGTTCAGTGAGGCGACATTTCACCGGTATACTGGTAGTTTGACTGCAAACTATTCTGATAAGTGTCGTAAAGACACTATATGGTGTGTAGGGATGGGTGGGTGTTTTATACCCCACATGGTTTGTTGGGATGGTCAGAGATGATGTGTAGAGGATGGGGGTAGGACTTTGCATATCTGTATATTATGATAATCCAGTTCTAATATTATTTGATTCAGTTAAGGACCTATGCCCGTTTCTAATCTGCTACATGAGAAATCTTAATTTATGTGCATGCATATCTTTGTTAAGTTTACACTCTAAGTTTTTGAAAACTCACATCTGTTTGTCTGTTCTGTTCAGGTAATCCTCAGGCCTAGGCGGGTCGGTCTGACTGAGGCTCAGCGGAGACCGCTAATCCGGAAACTATTTTTAATTATTAAATTATTTAATTTTTGAGATTTTCTTTGAGAGTCTTGTAATTTTGGGACTCTATGAACTGTTGTTTATAATTTTTGTTTTGGATGCGTTTTGATTTTTAAACTGCGATGTTTGGCAAACAACAATTTTACGCAAACAAATGTTTTTGAAAACACAACTCGATTTTCATCTATAACAACTTACAAACTTCCGCTAAAATTTACGTTTTACTTAAAAGGGCAATAAATGACTAATAAGTTTTTTCGAAAATGTGGACTCTTTTAGAACAATTAATATGTGAAGTTTTAACATGAAAGTTTTGTTTCAAAATCCTTCTTCGTAACATTTCTAGATTTGGCTATAACGTCTGGGTGGGGTTTGGGGTGTTACATGTTATATTGTGATAAAGTATAGATTTATGATGTATGATGCATATCTGCAAGGTATGATGATATATCTTCAATTGAGATTGAATTATATCGAATGAAACATTTTATTCATTATGTATATGATGAAGTCACCTGATGATATGAATTGTGGTAACAGGGAAACTATTTAGTTAACTGTATTAATTTATAATTATGGAAAGTTTAAGTTAAGTTATATGTTTTGAACATATGAACTTACTAAGCTTATTTGAAGCTTACTTTTGTTCATTTTATGTATTTTTCATTTTGCGGGACTCGGCAATCGGACCATCTTGAAGATCACACTATTCGACCTCCATTTTGGTAGACTTTTAAATTCATTTCGATTATGTGGCATGTAATAGGAGTTCGATTGCATATAAGTGTTTTGTAAAAGTAAAATGTGACTTGTGATGCATAAAGTATACGTGTTTGATGGCATGTTGATGTGTTTGATCATGGCTTAAAATGGTAGCCTTATATGTGGTTATTAAGTTTGGTATGTGTTGGACTATTTAAGTATTTGGTAAGTTCAATTATGTTATGGAATGTTTGAATAGGTGAGACTTTGTTGGATTATATGGCATGATAGATTGATTTTTGAGTAAGATGTTATAAGCATAGTATGTGAAATGGGTTTTGGTGTTAAATTTATGATGGTTATATTGGTAATATGGTTAATGATAAGTGAAAGGAATTTGGCATTTTGTTTGCACATATGGCATATGCATAGATATGTTCTAATTTGGCATGAAATGGGAATGTACTTTGGTATTGTTAATGTTAAGTGATTGAAAGTTGTATTTTGTTTGTGTATAGGGTGCATGTATGGTCACTTTCTATTTTGGCATGAAAGGAGCTGAACTTTGGTTTTAATTTATGTTTGTGATGGTGCCTTGAGGCATATTGGTTAAAAAATTAGGAAATAGATATGATATGTTTTTAGTTTAGTTGGAAATGGTATAATGAAATATGTGACTTGTTTGTATTAATGTTTAATATTTAGGTTATTAAACTTGGTGAGAGGAAATTCTATGTGATATGGATAAATAGTATTGTAATTGGTTAATTCATGTTTTGGCATAATTGTTGGTTGGTTCTTGTACAAGTTGTGTGGCCATTTAGGCATTACTTGAAACATAGGTTTGCTTGGTGCATGATGAACACTTAAAATGGCACATGATTGTTCCACATGGCATTTGCCTCACACAGGCTGGCCACACGCCCATGTCAGTACTATAGGTTTGGTAATTTTTGAACCACACGGCCACAGTTAGTTACACAGCCTGGACACACGACCATGTGACTTTTGTACACACAGGCACATCTTTCACATAGGTTGGTTATGTGACCTCTGTTTTCATGTTTGCTTTTTCTTTGTTTCAAAAGTTTTAATTTGGTCATCATTCAACCCAAACTTGTTTTAGAGCTTTTGTAAGCTCAATTTACCCTTGAACTTGTATGCAAAACATGTTTTGTTTGAATTATTGAGATATACTGAATGTAGTGATGAATTTTTGAATTAAATTTATATGACATTGTTCTGTTTATTACTGTAGTATCTTGTTATCTGATTCCGGCAACAAACACGGGTGAGGAGTGTTACAATTATGATTTCTTAAATTGGAATTTAAAAGAGCATCCCAAAAAGAAGCTCTCACATCATGCCTAGTTGAAATATCCTGATCCCCCTCATTAAATAAATCAATCGTCTGCTTATGAACCTTTCTAGCCGCCGTACCAATATCCCCTCAATCAAAGTTCTATAACTCAAGATATGATCAAAATATTATATCAAAGTTAAGTTGAAATCTCTAAACGGGTTCTAATTGTAAAAACTTGCCAACAATAATCTTCGAGCTTCTTTTGCTCCAATTCCATGAAAAATTAAAATATAAGTCAAAATCAAATAATTAAACATTAAAATCACAAAACTCATAAATTATTTATAATTTATGTAACCTATGAGAATTCAACTATTAAATAAATTTTGAATAAAAATTATTCTAACAAAACTACGCACATTGTGAAGTAACATAAAAGATATGGAAAATAATAAAAATTCCTTTTTTAAAAATAAAATAAAACAAGCACAAACACAAACACAAATATATGATTGTGTTAAACTTTTCGTAAGTGAAAAAGTAAATAAACTTATACTAATTCAGAAATGAAAAAATAATGAGAACATGGCACCACCACATAATTATTTTACCTAAATTAAATTACTATGATAAATTGATGAATACGAGAAAGCACAAGCATGTCAAATTTTACATACAAACATATCATAAACTTTTAGTTCACCAACATATTTCTAGAGAGTCAAAACATTGTGAAATTTTGAGCACTTATTTTTGGAATCTTTTAATTTTTTAAACGATATTAAAGTTAAAACTAAATTACTACGATAGAGTTAACCCAAAGAATTAAAATTAATAAAATTATATCACGAGACAAAAATATATTAAGAAAAAGTCAATAATATGTGCGCAATCATATAAATTTATAATATTTTAGGCGCAAAAATATATTTAAATCTATATTATTGAGGCACCATTTTCTATGGTATTGACAATTCAAATCTATCCATATCTATAAAAATATATGTTTAATGTATATATGAAAAATACCTACAAAAAACAAATGAATAAGATTAAATAATTTTTAAATCTAAACGGTAAGGTTTTTAAAATTAGACTGATGGTCAGATTACCGATTCTCAACTCAACCAGTTCAGCTGATTAGTCCAGTTTTAATGAAATAAATTATTAAAAATTCATAAAAATTAAAAAATATATATATTAAAAGAGAAAATCGATTCAACCGGTTTCATGCAATTCACTCAAAAGTCAATTTCAAAGCCAGTTCAACATGTTGTTCAAATCGATATACCGGTTGATTATCCGTCGTGGTCCAACAACCATGATAAAATGCTTATTCATAAACTTGACAAATACAACCCATCATTCAACAAATTTAAAATAAACAAGAAAAAATTTATTTATACATTAAACAATAAGATCATCCCATAAACTATACCAATTATTCATTATATTAATTAAGAAATAACAAAATATTAGTTTTTCTATATTAATATTTATATATATTATAGTTAAATCTAATTTTATCAATTGAATTGAAACAATGTATTGTTTTAGGCTAATTCAAATTTATTGGCTTTTCGTCGGCTTGTACACATTATTCTGATGAGTAAAAATGAAATGAATTGAAATGTATAGATACAATCAATATAAATCCAAAATTTCAATTGCAACACTACGTATCAACCAACACAATTGGTACCGATACTGATATAATTTAATTAGTATGAAATAAATTCAAAGATGAAGAACATCATCATGAACATGATGTAGAAGGTTGGATATGGGAGGTGGGCGAGTGATGTCAATCCAACGGGGCCAGCATGATGTTTTGGAATGATGATCCAATGTTAAATTTAATTTTATAACCATACTTCACTTTTTTGGAAGACATCAAAAACATTAATTCTTTAATGACTAAACCAGAAGTTTGCTTTAAATAATAACAAGAACGTGAAAAGCGCAGATGAAGCTGATCATCAGCAAAAGTGGGGGATTGTTGGCACGCTATTTCAGGTTTATAGTGATCGCCTAGTTTTTTCCATGGAAAACTATGGACACCACTTGAGCCAAGTCTCTGTTTCTCCATTCCTTAAATTTCCAGTTTTAGAATATAAAAAGGTCTAAGCAAATTTTTGGCCTCCAATGGTTTCCTCAGTACCACAATGTATCCGTAATCTGCTGGCAAAAAGTATAAATAACTATGATGTGCACCTTCATGATCATATTAAGAGGGAGAGAAAGTTAAAATGGGCTCTACTCCATGCCTATGAATACATACCATGTAGCCATGCAATGGGTTTGGTCAAATTTTGGATATTGCCTTATGTCTGGGCTCGCATCACCTTTACCCGATCAAGGCCCGCCACATAAATATAAGAGATTAGGGTTAGGATTCCGTTTTATAAGTAGTTAAAACAGGTTAAATCGATTAGTTATTTTTCATAACTCAACCATTTAACTTAACAAGATTTTAATATTTATTATTTTATGTTTTAAATATATTTATGATATTAGAAATTTTATCACACGTGTGAAAATCACGTATTTAAAAACACAAGTTAAAAATAACATATAATAAATAATAAAATGTATGCATATTAAAACACGCAAATAAAATTAAGATGTAAAAATCATATTAAAATAAAGTTTTTGTTTAGTGGTAAAATTAATGTTTTATTGTTTCAAATCCAACCACATGAGAAAATTTTATTGGCTTTTAAAAAATAAAATATACAAATATGTAACAAATATACTTACTAAAATTTCATATAAAATCTACAACTTATTTTAATTCAAATGGTTAAAAAAACTATACACGTAATGCTTGATTTAAATCTTATTATGAACAATTTTTATCATTTTATAAAAATATAAAAATGTTAAAAACATTCGTATAATCATATAACTTAGTTTATAAATCAATGATTTTTTAGTAATTTCCTAATTAATGTTAAAAAATCATTTCCTAATTAAGTTGGAACATAATTGATTGATAATAAACTTTATAAATAATATACATTAATAAATATATAAGATTTCAGTCTTTTTATTTCGCATCCTTGAAATAAAAAAGGAAAAAAAATTGGATTTACTAGACCGATAAATCGCTTAAATCAATAGTATGAGTTGTTTTTTAACCGAATTGGCCGATTGCTCTCCTACGAGATTAAACTTCTACACCTTTTTGGTAACGTCTTCTACAAACAGGATGTTTATTCGTCTTTTAAGCATCAAAAGGTTCCAGTTTCAACACGCACACCACAGGAAAGGTCTTCAAAGCTTTCAGTAATAATGGCAAAAAACACCCGGGCTTCGGTAGACTGGAAACGAGAGGGTATTACACGAGTTGGAGGGGGGGGGGGCTTTTTTTAGTTTCAAACATAATTTTCCATACAAACAAGCAGGGCTTGGTCCACTAAATATAGAGGTGACAGTTCACGCATATTTGATTCATACACATTAATTTAAAGACCAAAGTTATTTGGAATGAAGCCCTCCTTTTTACATGCGTAGTAGCAAGTTAACCCATCGCATACTTCTGGGTCCAGCTTCGAGCCGTTGTCTCATACTTGCTCTTGTCAGTCTTGTACATGTGGGCAATCTCCGGCACCAATGGGTCATCAGGATTTGGATCCGTCAATAGTGAGCAGATAGATAGCAATACCTACAATAAAAATAAGTAAATAAAAATAAGAACAGATCTCCCATTCCTAATGCCATTATATGATAGAACAGAACAATGATCCACGGTGCAAACAACTTGGGGCAGTACATGAAATGCTAAATTTTAAGGGCTTGCTCATAGTCTTACATTTTAAAAAGGTAAAATTTGTTGTTAATGGTGTTATGAAAAACATGGTAATGTATATTCAAATAGAATATGTTTGTACTTAAAGGGCAATTGGGCGTGTTGAACTAACCTTGGATATGGTGAGGGCAGGGCTCCACTGCTCCTTCAAAATATCGAGGCAAATGCTACCGTTGCTGTTAATATTTGGGTGAAAGACCTTTGTCCTGAATGCAACCTGAAAGGGAGGAAATTTTAAAAAGTTAAAATAAAAGGTTAGTTGAACAAAATTACGAGAGAAACTTGCTGGTCAATGGTCAGCTACGAAACAAGTATGTTATAAGGCCATTACGATGGAACAAGCAAGGAACAATTTCACCCTATATTTTACCCTGTTACGATAAGAATTAGCGATCTGGCTCCAGCAAAACTATAAATATATTACCAGAGCATCCAGCTAAACTACTTTTTGTTTAGACAAGAAGTATATAGTAAATGTGAGAAGCCATAACTAAACACCCATATGCACGTGAAGGAGAAAGATCTTACCTGATGCTGTTTACAGAAGTGAGACTAACAATATATCATATAAATTTTGGTTCAGAAAACCTAACAATAGCCTTCAATGCAAAAACTAAACCATTAGACACCCGACATGCATGTGTATGCACCACTCTGCATGCATACATGCCCTGTGGAGATAACAATATTGGTGCGCCAGAATAAGCTAATAAATGCTAAAAGGCAATCAAGTAGTATTAGCATTTACTCCTTTCATTGTCAAGCAATGTTTGCATAAGCCACTTGCACTGCTGAGACACCTTGGTCACAGTATCTACAACAAGGAATTAGCCATATAACATGAAGGCTTTAAACATTTATGCTATATACACATCCCACCAAATGTTGATAGGTAAATCAGGAAAAGGTAAGAGCATTCACCACATGGTCCACATAAAAAAAAATCTTATTGGAATTCTGAGGAGATAACAATCATGTCTACACTCTACAGCACTTGCATAGATGGTTATATATAAAAAAATAGCTTGTTCACATAAAAAAGTTGCAGAATATGCTAAGAAATTTTCTTCAAGGCACTTAGAGATATAGTGGCATGATTTTAAATGAAAAAGACAGCCAGTTACAGTCAAATATATAGGCAATAAAGATAATGTTAAGCATCCAACCTAAAACCAATTGGTAATAAGTGGAGTGGCACAACTTAAATATGATCAATACTTAATAAATGTGGGATAACATCACCTAACACTCCCCCTCACGTGTAGCTCAACTGGGCCTACAAATAGACAACCTGAATACTAATGTTATGCATCCAAACTGAAACCAAAAGTAATAAGTGGAAGGACCAAACTTCTAAATGAGACCACAGGAAATCCAGTAATTAACAGATATAGGATAACAACACTTGATAGCTAAAAATACAAATTATAGAGCCAAGGCAAGAAAGAATGTAAACTAGTTTGGTTCAGGAATACAATCAACTACCTTTGGTGGTTTAAATGGATAGTCCGGAGGGAAATGAATGGTGACTAGAAACACTCCACCAGCATATGGACTGTCAGGAGGACCCATAATAGTTGCTTGCCAATGAAACATGTCTTCAGCAACAGGGCCTAATTCAATAGTAAAAACAAGCAAAAGGACAATAGTTAGATGAACAATCACCAAGTAATCTTATGATAATATTTTCCCAAATAAAAATTGAACGAACCACTCATCCTTTCTCTTATTTGCCTTAAGAAATTTAAGCACATATAACAGAAATGACGAGTTCATATACTCAATACATGCAATTATGCAAATCGTTTCCTTACAAACTTCACCTATACATGAACAATTTCGTATGACCGAATAACACCTTAACAAACAGACATGAACAATAATTAACTAATAATTAGACATGAAAATTTTTAAAAAAATAAAAAAGAAATATATTGTAGTTAGAATAAAATGGAATCATCATGGTCAAAATGAAAAGACTAATAATTAAGTATAGAAAATAGATTCGTTATATATAGGTCAAATTGAATTATGCAGCAATAGTAATTATCATGTCATAATTTTCTTTTTCAAAAGCAGATATCTAAAAAATTTCTAATCATTTTTTCAAAAAAAAAAAAGAGTTTCAACGAACAAATCTTTAAAAATTCAGAAATGAACAAATCGAAACACGAAATAGAAAAAAAAAATTTGAACCTGCGCTGCAAGAGGTAGGAGGATCTTTCTGGAGATCCTTGAGCTCCTTCAAGATCCGCTTTGAAGCCATCACCTAAACCCTAAAACAAACAAAATTTTTTAAAAAATAGAACTTTTCAAGCTAGATCGCTTTTTGTGTCTAGCAAAGAAAATTTTAAATTGAAGAGAAACCAAAAAAATGAAACGAAATAAAGAGGAAACTGGAGAGAAAAAAGAACCAAGTACCTGAGAGATCCTCCTGTCCTAGGCTATTGTCTGTTTGGGGTTTTTTTTTTTTTTAGTTGCTGAAAATAGCGGAAGAAATGTAAAGAGGCAAAAATAAAGCTTTAAAAATAGATCTCCCAGAAAATCATTTTTTAATAATAAAAATTATAATTATTATGTAGAAAAAGGCAAAAATTGGGATGTTTTGTGCTCTCATTGGCTATCTTTGTAGACCCCACACGATTATAAGAGAATTTTATTTTGTATTTCTTTTGACACGGATACCTTCTCTTTAGAGATGGCATTGGCAACCGCGTGTGGCGCGTGACGGTAATTTGCAGGAGTGTGCAAAAAATAAATCGTTGATTTTTGTTCTAGTTCGGTTTAAAAAGTTGGGCAAAATGGATTGATTTTGGTTTTGAAAAAAATATTTTTTTATTTATATTTTTATATTTTATAAACCAAACTCAATTCGAAAATTAATTGTAATCGGGGTAAATTACATTTATTGTCACTAAATTATTAGTAAATTTATGTTTTTGTCACTCAATTATAAAAGCTTACAAAATAATCACTAAATTATTCGAAAGTTTTTATTTAATTCAACGAGTTGCTAAAATTGATGTTGTATGACTTTTTCTATCTGCATCGCCTCCACCAATCAAAATCTTTGCTTTCCCTTCTCTTTTACAGTTCATTTTGTTTTCAAGAAACAGCTTTAAACGTCGTGAATATGCAAACCAAAATTCAAACAATTTTTTTTCTGATATCATACATTGATATTTAGATTGACTTAGATCTAAGGTATATTTTTCTACTCGTTGATGGATATTGAGCTACTGTACCAACCATTTAATTGTTGCTTGAAACCCGTTAGTCGGACTTTAAAAAAAAAAACAACCCAATATTTTAAATAGAAACTTTAAAATAATTTAATCTCATTTCATAATTTTTTTTAAAGTTTAATCACGTAATTTACCCTTAAAATTTATACCTAATTGGGCCAATATCCAAAAATTAAATCCAATTGATATTTAAACTCAATTAATAAATTAAACCCAAAAATACTACACCCGAACCCGATCCTTCACTTGCACTACGCGGTTCATTTCAGCATTTGACGCTTTTTTTTTCTCATTCAAGCAAAACTCACTTCACTATTTGATAAATAAAAAAATTGTTAATGAAAATAATTTTGTTGCAATGTTGTGTTGGATTATGAAACTTGTGTTATATCGTGTTGTGTTAAATTATTTAGTTTGTCATGTAATAGTTTGTATAATTTCTTTTAAATGTAGATTGTGGATAGAGTTGATCTAAAATAAGTTCTTTTGTTTTTTTTTTGTTGGTTTTAGAGGTAAGTTAATTTTGTTTTAAAAGTAAATTGGGTTTTAAAATTTGTTGGGTCGCCCTAATTTTGTTTGGGGTAAATTACGCTGATAATCACTCTAAAATAGGGTTAGCTTTTTAAAACAAATTCTTAATTTAGTCACCTGAATAAAATAATTGTGTAAATTAACCATTATCATTAAAATAATTATATGAATTTATTGGTGTGATATTTTGAAATAAAAATATTTACTTTGTAGCAATATAACTAAAAATGGTGTTGTGATAAAACCTGAATTTAACAAAATAATTTTAACAGTGTTAGCAGTTGGATCTGAAATTTAAAATCTGAAAGGTAGAGAGAATAATTTTCTAAAATAATAATATATGAACTAAATTTTAAATTTGTAAAAAGTACAGTGATTTTATTGCATATTTTAACAAAATTTAATATTAAAAATTAAAATTTTTTAAAAACAAAAAACTTATTTTTTAATGAAAATGATTTGTAAAATTTAAAAGTTAATAAGATATTTTAAATTTTAAATTTGATTACTGAATTGATTCTCTTTCAAATTCGTTGTTCTTTGTTTTCAAATTTTAAAATAAAATAAAATATATTCTAAACCTTTATGAAGAAATTAAAATGAAAAGTTAAATTGTACGTACAAAGATTGGTTTTTGGGGAAGAAATCATTTTTCTGACATGAGATTGCATGGGGAGCATTAGTTGTATTTTCTTAAAATATTGTAATTCCATATGTTTCACACATATTTTAAATACCAAAAACAAAAGGAAATTATAATTTGAAGATGCTCTCATCAAATCTTTCATAATAACATATAGAAATTCACCAATGCATTTAAAAACAACGTCTCAACAGAATTTGTTCAAAGAAAAAAAGGCTAAATGATTTCTTTTCTTTTCAAATACAGCAGTCAACTAAGGTGAAATAATGAATGGATGATAATATTATGTAAGGTTCATTCATTGTGAGACGTGGGATTCTTTCCCCATCGTTGTTGCCGGTGGTGTTGAACTTTCGGATCTGTTTCCCGAAGATTGTCGATTCTCGGACTCAATCGCTCGGACATTTTCTATCATTTTAACTAAGTCTGCCATTTTCGGTCTTTGATCCGGCATCCTCACAACGCATGTCATTGCTATTTGTAACATCTCCACCATCTCCTCCTCTATGTTTGGATATCTCATCAGTTCAATATCGAAAACCTCAGCTGTCCACTCTTCTCGAACTACCGAATGAACCCATCTGACCAAGTGGATGATCTCATCCCCACCAGTAGTATGGATAGGGGACTTTCCAGTTAGGAGCTCAAGTAAGACCACTCCGAAGCTATAGACATCAGAAGGTTGCATAGCTTTTCTGGTGTCGGTAACTTCAGGGGCACGGTAACCAGCAGCACGGGAGATGGGAGGGGCAAGTGCACCCATTATAGTTGATAGTCCGAGATCCGATACACTGCCGTATTGTTGGGAGTTGACAAAAATGTTGGAGGACTTGATGTTGCCGTGGACAAACTTGCCACCATTCTCTGTATGGATGCGAGCAATGCCTCTAGCTGCCCCAATTGCGATTTTCATTCTGGTATCCCAATCTAGAGGGGTTCTAGTCTCTCCTTTTTTACCTGCAAAGGCACTCGTCGAATTAAGAAATCGAACATATGCCGAGGATGAACCATCTTAAATCTTTTTTCACATAACAATGTTTACAGGTCAGGTTCATGCAAGAGTGTGGCATGTACTATCAGAGACGGTGGTCACTAAAAGTTTCTCGGAAAATGAATGCTTTAAATTAGTATATGAACAAGGGATCACGTCAACATACCGTGTAAGATGGAAGAAACGCTTCCCTGACTGTAATAATCATAAACCATCAGCCTTTCATCTTTTGAGTAGTAATATGCTTTCAGCTCGATGACATTTGGATGCCGAATGCTTCCAACAACCTCCATTTGTTGCTCAAACTCCCGCTTCCCGACACTAACCTCCTTCAACCTCTTCACTACCACTGTTGTTGCATCCTCTAGCACTGCTTTATAGGAAATACCATAAGTTCCCTTCCCTAATACTTCAGCAGAAGCCCTCAATAAGTCCTCCAAATCAAATGTATAATTACAACCCTCGAAAAAGAACAATCTATTATTTGCATCCTGACTCCTCGAGACCGCTTTCTCTGGTGACATCCCTCCGGCTTGCAACTTCCGCGAATACACATCCTCACTCTTTCTTCTTGAGCAGCAAACAATTACGAAAAACACCAACGCCACAATTGCTAGAATGCAACAAGCAATTATTATTCCCAACAATGCAGTTTCTCCAAGCCTCCTGGACTTCTTGGATGTCGGATACGGTTCGCCATAGGGTGCACCAAATGGTGACGGATGAGGAGGGATTCTTTCAAAAGAAACATTGTTACCTTCAAACACCAAACTAGGGAACCTTAAAAGCGACTTCGGAACAATACCGGTGAGTTTATTGTTGGACAAGTTTATCTGTTGCAAGCTAGGCAAATTCAGTTCAGGAATTTCACCAGAAAGTGAATTGTTTGCAAGATCCAACGCCTGGAGGTGAGTCAAATTTGATAACGAACTAGGAATACTCTGGTTGAACCGATTGTTGGACAAGTTAACAATAGTTAGATTCCTCCAAACCGAGAAATCCACAGGCAGTGGTCCGGACAAGTTGTTGTATTGAAGATAAAGAAAAGATAAGTTTCTAAGATTAAAGAAATCAGAAGGGAAGTGACCACTTATACCGTTGGATCTAAGGCTTAAAACCTGCAAAGCTGAGAGACGACTAATGGTATTGGCCGGAATCGGACCGTGTAATCCGATTCCAGGCAATCTAACAGCTATTATCCGAGAGCCACCGGCATTGCAAGTCACTCCAGTCCAGTTGTTGCATACTGGGGAAGTCTGATTCCAGTTTAGAGCACGAGAATGGGGCATCTTGTTGACAAAATCAAGCAATGCTTGCTTATCTTCAACAGGATCTGCATTTCCTTGAAACAAAACCAAACCCAAGATGCAAATCCAAGACAGAACATACAAAACTTCCATCTCTCTTACAAAACTCACTTTACACGCACCCTGAAGCAAAAAAACGAGCTGTTTCTGCTACTTTCACGGCTCCCCTTCTTTTACATCTATGGTTTTTAAGCTGAAAAAGCAATAGAGAAGAAAAGACAAAGTAAACAATTCAAAAAAATTTAAAATAAATTAGAGAGAAACAGAATGTAAAGTGAAAAAGGGTGAGATTCCAAGATAATTGTCGAAAAAAGTAGTGGCGGATTCTGGGGATTTTCACATTAAAAAAATGGAAGCTTGCTTTGAAAGAGCTGTCTTTAGTCAAAAGAGATACATTGCCTAGAAACCCAATTTCATTTCTTTAAACCCAAAAATAGTACTAAATTAAACTCTATTACAGTATTAAACCTCCTAGGAAAACCCAGCTTCTTTCCTTTTTGTTCTTTGTTCTTTTAAGCTTTTCATCCAAAAAGTTGAAAACTCGAATACAAAGGTGAATTCAAATCAAAATCCAAACCAAACCCAAAATCAAACTACCTCTAAAGAATTACTTTTACACTTACCTCGTTTTTAAAATCCTCAAAATCCTCTGCTTCCAAGCTCACTTCTTTGCTTAGTTGAATACTTCTTGAAGACCCTGCTTCTTTTTTTTTTTTCACTCGCCGACCAGAGGAGAGAAATGATAAAAAGCAAAGGCCCAATAGGGTGAAGAATGCAAATTCTTGTGATGATTTCTACACGGTTAAAGTAGAATCCAAAGCATGTGAAAATGGAATAGTAATAATCATTAAGAAATAGATTAAAAGAAAATGGTGAATTTCTTTCTTTCTTTTTTAAACCCAGAAATTTGCTAACTTCAACTCAAACAATGGAACCAAAGTAAACGATTTGAAGCCAAGAGAGGAACAAAATAAGCATATAAATAGTAAAAAAAAAAATGAAGGTTTTTAATTTAATTAGCAACGGCTATTTTTTTTTTTTTTTTTTTTTTTGGAGTGGTGACATTAATGGAGAGAGTAAGGAGGGTTTTTTATAAGGTAACCGGCGGCGGGAGGAAAAAAGGGGAACGGAAAACCGCTGTATTAAAAGGTGGATTTGGTGGAGAGTGACGTGGAGACTTACAGATGGTGACAGGTGGGCCAATCATATTAAATTTGTGATGGTGAATAATAGATTAGAGGTAGGTGATCACTGCGTCACTGCGGTGTCGCTCTATCCTGTCGTCTGTTTACGATAAGCTATAAATGAGGGGTGTGGGGCCCAAAGCGTTTAGAGGAGCACTGGGCGTTGATTTGATTTTGTGAACTTTCTTTATGCCCGTTCGATTTAACCAATTTGGACGACGCCTTTGGGCCTTCGTTTTTGTCCTTTGACACCGCATTTTGCATAAGCAGTACATATAAAAATGATTATTATTTTATTTTTAGAAAATAACAGGTTAAACAGAACTGAAATAATTAAAACATGATTTTTTTTTTTAACTTTGCCTATAAAATTAAAATATTCAATATTGATTGTATTTTATCTCGGTCAATATCAATATTATTGTAGTGTAAAAAACAAGAGTTCAAAATATTTAAACCTATTTATATTATATAAAAATCCTTGTTAATATATCAAATAATAATATAAAAATAAAAAGTTAAAAAAATCAGCAGTTTGGAAACTAGAAATACTTATTTGGTTTTGACTAAAATAATCAACGTTTTTTTTTTTGATAAATTACAAAAAGAGGATAAAATTTTAACAGCAATGTGACTAACTAGACTTGAACCCAAGCCACTTTAATTATCAAACCAACACATAGAAACACTTTCAAAACTAATCATGCGATCGAATTGGTTAGGTAAACAGTTTGTTGGTTTAATCAAAAACAGTTTGATTGATCCAATTAGTTTGTGCATTTCAATTAAATAAAATGTTTAAAAATCATAAAAAAATAATATATAATAAAAAATGGTTCAATTGTCGATTCAATCCGTTTGTATTAATTCGCAAGTTAACCAATCAAATGCCTCTCTTCGAATCAGTATATTGACTAATTTCTAATCTGATCAATATGTTTAGATCGATTCAAACTACCATAAAAATACTATCCTAAATTCAAGTGCATTCTGTATAAATTATATGTGAACTCTATTCAAATTTATTTGTATTTAAATTTCATTAATTGACTGTTACTTTTAAAAATATTTTTTTAATATTAGAACCTAAGATTTTTATAAAAGAAAAATATGGCTTATGAGTATGAATATTTATTGGTATGGTAAATTGTTATACTTATACATTTCTTTTAATAAAAAAACCCATTTAGTAACAAATTAAAATTTGCATAGACTTAATTGCGAAGAAATAAAAATTATTAGAGTAGTTTAGAACCATGAATGGCCGGTTCATAAACTTCATTCATGCCTTCATCTACTTGCAACAATAAAATTTGCACTATATTCAATGCATTCATGGTCCAACTAAATCGATATCACACATTCTATACTATTTTTATTTAGAAAATGAAAATGCTTAATTCTTTTAAGTAAAATATAGATTTTGTTACTTTTTCCATACTTGTGCTGAAATTAATCTGTTTTGGAAATCTAAAATCTCTATTAACCATGAATGTCATAATTTCTACTTCAAAAATCAATCTCATTATTTCTCTTATAAATATGTTTATTTATGCTATTAGCATATGTACTATGCAAAAATCGTGAATTAGTCTTTATATTTTAATTTTATCATTTTTAATTATTTGTATTTTGAGAATTTTAAAAAAATTGGTGATAGAGAATTTTAAATTCATTAAGTTAAGTTTTACTATTTTCAAAATTTATTCTTGCCCAATATATTATCGTATTGAGTATTACTATTTTAGTTTGTTATTTCAACATGTTACTCGTCAAAAAATCTTTAATAGATTTAACAATTATTGTTTGTATTAATATTGAAATTTGAAATTCAAATAACATAACAACTAATAATGATCCAGTTGAAAACATAAACTAAATCTACAGTTTTGTGCAATAATAGCGAATTTTAAAAATAGATTTAATTATTACCATTTGGTTATAACGAAAATTTCAAAATTCTTAAAGTTGACTAATTTGAAAAGTAAATTAACTAAAATTAATCAAATTAAACTTATATATACTAAATCCATAATTTATTCAAAGTACTAGAACTAATAGTAAAATTTAACCTCTATTTTTTAAGAGAAAAAGACATCTCAACTTTCTTTTCCTTGTTTAATAATTTGTGTGACATCTGCCCAACTAAAATTTTTTCTTTTGAAGTTAATTGAGTTTTAATATGATTGGTATCGATATTATTATTAATGTAAGAGGACGTACATTCAAGTACAATTGAAATGCATTATCCTACTATTTATGGGTTAAGGAGGGATTATGAATAGTTCTAGGCATTGTATAAAAAATAAATATGATCATAACATTGTTTTAGAAAATATTCTTTTCAAAACAAGAAGCTTTGCTACTTTTCCTTTCTTTTTTTTTCTTCTTTTACCAACCCTTTTAGATTTATATATATTTATTTATCTAAAAAATATCATTTTATCTTATTTGTAGTTTTCTCATTGTTTCATCTTTGTAATGTTATTATCCTCACACCCAACTCTCACTTTCACCCATCACAATCCACTTGTTATGAACTTATAGGAAAATTTGTTAAATTTTAATTAATTAAAATATATTTCAAATTCTTTAAATTTGAAAATTAATCCAATTATTTTATTTTCAAGAATTTAATCAATTTACTTTTTAGATTTAATAATTCAAGTCAAATTGATAACACCGCTAACTTTAATTGATATCTTTTAAAATTGTTGGTGTGATATTTTGAGATGAAAGAAAAATATTCACTCGATAGTCATGTAATAAAAAATGATATTAAAATGGACTTGAAGTTGACAGAAGAATCATAACAGTATAATCAACCATCTTTATAACAAAATTTTGAATGTCACCTATATCAACATCTAAGACACATATAACGCCATTTGAGATTCAAATCATATTTTTAAAAATATTAAATTAAAAACTATAATATATTAATAATATTATCAATGAGGAGATTTAGATTGTATATTTAATAAAATTTAGTAATTTAATTTCATTTATTAAAATATGTTTTCACATAAAATTTAAATATATGATTGAAAAGTACCTCATTTTTATTTTAGAGATATAATTAATTTTGAGTTATAAAAAATTGAAGTTTGATAGAGAAATATAACTATATTATTGATTTGATTTTAAAGTAATTACAAGCATAAATTAGAGTGGGTTTGGAAAGAAATAAATAAAATGCGTCGACTTCCATAAATTCCAGTATGCAAAGCCAAAGGCATATATGTCTCCATCTTGTTCAACAACCATTTAACTACCCTCTTTTCTGATTTTACGCTTCTCATCTAAAACCTTTAAAAACATACCCCCTTTGTCGCCTTCCATAAAACACAACAAATAATTCTCCAAAAATCGTTTTGCCCACTCAGTACAACAACTACTTGCTTTGTTTTTATGACCACACATCCACTTCAATTTCTACATACTCTCCAATCTTATTTTTATGTATTTCACACTCTCTTTTAAGATTTAAATAATATTTTTTATGGATTAATTTAATATAGTTTTGGTTTCAAAAATATTTCGTGGAAAAACTAATTTTAGAATTTTTTTTGGTATTCTTATTAAAATTTTTATTTATAAAGTGAAATATATGTATTTAAACTTAAATTATAATAAAATGTATATACAGCTCATTATTATATTTTAATATATTAAAATTGCATACAAACATAATACTATATAATGTTACGTATTTAAAATAAATTTCAAAAGGAAATTAATTATATATCCTATATAAATATTTTAAAAAAATTGAATGATAAATGAAGGTTAAAAATATTATTTTACTTCCAAAAGTGTTTTTTTCAAACAAAAAAAATTATATAGAGCTTTTAATTATGAATCATTACAAAGATGGAACTAAATAAATAATTCAATTTAAACTAACAAATTAACTAATACATAGAACTCGAATCTAAACCTTCAAGATCTTAAACTCAGATGTGGACTTTGAAGATCCCAGGGGTTTACCAACGCAACCAAGTGTTGAAGAATTGTTGTAATTGATGCACGAGTAGAGACCAAGGGGGTAGAAATTAGAATGCAATGTTTGGGATTGAGGGCAGAGGTTTGTTGGTTGAAGGAATAACATATGCAATTGTCTAGGAATCCATAGGCAAGAAATTTGTGATTTGATTTCTATGGAGTTGGAATGGGAATATTTGGATGACTATGCTTTTAGTCTTGTGGAGATGGATAAAATCTTTGACATCCAACTTCTTATCTTGCTTTTTTCTTAATTGTTGGATAATGGAAATAAAAATGGTAAATGATGATTCACTACTTGAATTACGATTTAAAAATATTATTGGCTTACATCAATGATTTAAGTGTAATTGATACTGAAACAAATATTCCCAAAATAGCGTGAAGGATGCAAATTATGGTAATTTTATGCTTAGTGTTTACATTTTAAAACCACTGATACAAATGGTTAGGTTGGTATTAAAAGGTTAATTAAACGTTTTAAATTGAGTTGAATGATAAAATTAAAAATAAAAATAGTGACTCTTATGCAATGGAAAAATAAGACACATTTTAGAATGAAGTGCAAAAGAATACCAAAATAAATTAGTGTTGAAATAATTTTAATTTCAATTCTTTTATTTAAAAGTTATAATTCTAAACAAAGTGAATAAAATTGTTTTTAGATATGTTTATTTATAAAATCTAATTAATTAGAGTGTATACCATAAGCGAGGTTAAAGTTTAAAAACTTTGAGAAAACAAAATCAACTATAACATTTTAATTAGGACCAAATAAAAAGAGGTTTATATCCATATTTTGGCATTAGGTCATAATTAGACCACTCAATTTTACTCCAACTTGAAAACTCAAATCTAAACTTGACTTAATCATAAAATCAACAATTTAAATTTATCCGACCCAATTTTTTTAAAAAGATAATTTAAACTTAAAAGTGAAAAAAAATAAATAAAAGAACTCACGGGAGAATCCGGTTCTCAATTTTGAATGATCCAAAATTGAATTAATTCAAATTATATAACCTAAAATCACCAGCAATTGTAGGGTCTATTTGTAATTTCAGCTTTGTATCTCTATATATACTATTAAATGTTTTATATTTGTTAAGCAGCTTGCCTAACAACAATCAGAGTGGCGCAGCGGAAGCGTGGTGGGCCCATAACCCACAGGTCCCAGGATCGAAACCTGGCTCTGATAAAGATTAGCCGGCATTTTTTTGTCTTGTCTTTTTCCCGTCACAAGCTGAATTTTGCAGAAGTTATGTTTCAAAATCAGAAGAGAACTTTTTGTTTAGCCTTCAATCCTTTCACATTAACGTGAACACGAACACCTGCTTAGCTCCATAATAATGTCTTAACACTTGCCACAGAATGAACATTCTGCTCTGTGTATATAAGTTCAAATTTCCAGCTGCAGGAGTTTTACATTTTCATGATCACAAAACTCTTATATTAATTGCTTGAGGGACTTCAAAAGATTATGCTTGATGTCAGGTGCTTGGCTTTTTGGATATGGACAAAAATCTTTGACTTGTCTTGGACCGGTGCTACTCTTTTCCATTATTGTACCATCAAAAGATTTTGTATACTGTAATTTTGGCGTTCGGCCCGATAACAGTATTGGGCCTTTTATGTCTCTACATCTATGCATTACCCTAAGCCCATGCTTTTAATATACACTTAGGTTAAATTGAATATTTCCATTAATATTCTTGTTTTATTTAGTTTTTATATAATATTATATTATTCATGTGTAGAAAGAAAAAATTATGTGTTGAATTGTTGGTTTAGCATTTCACCAATAATGTTAACGCCAAAAACCCTAATAAGATAGTTTATGTACTACATTAAACAAGTTTTTAAAGCACAAGTACCATAATAAAACACATATTGATAGTTCAAGTAATGCAGTGAACATTTTTGAAGTACAAATACCACATTGAATATTTTATAAATATACAAATACCAAATGTAATATTATCTCTAAAAGTATTGTTCATGTATCGTGCATTTTGTAATATTTTGATCCTTGTACCTTTCGAAAGAGCATAAATGTTCATAAAATGAGTAGAATGGTTATTTTGTAAGATTTGAAAATTATATAAGATAAACTTAATTAAATGATATGGCTTTAATTTAAAACAAAAGTGACATTTTTAAGTGATGTATGTTTATCCGATTTATTATGGTTTAACTTGAATTATTGTATTTGACCGATGAATAAGATTAAAACTCGGATCATGTTAAATGCAACATAATTTGAGTTTATATATATATATATATATATATATATATATATATAGATTATGACACATGCACGATGTAGGTGAAAAATAAAATTATACAACAAATATACTTACAAAAACAATATAAATAACGAATGTGCCTTTCGTTGAAAGATAAAATACAGATGTAAATAAATAAATAAAACTAAAGAGCTATGTGTTCAAATTTTATTATGTGTATATTTTTCTACTTTTCTTTATAAAGTGAAAAAACACCCTCAAAATAATACAATTTATTTTCTAAAGTAAGGGTATTTTTATCTTTTCTCAACTAATTTGTACCTAATTAACTTGTAATACCAACTTAATCGATGATTTATAATAATCTACCTAATTACCTACTAAACTTTTCATTTGTTTCTATTTTGATCACTAATTATCCAAATTTACTTTTTAATCATTGAATTCTTAATATTTAATCGCGTTATGATATGGTAATTTTTTTAAAAAAATTTGTGGGAAACTATCTTCCCCACTACCTTAGCCAGTCACCATAGTACCTTCTCTTCATCTTCAACTCCTAAACTAGTCACCAAAGCAACTTCTCTAGTCTAAACCAAGCCACTCACATAACCAATACCACCATTCTTCACCATCTCGACTCTCGCCGTTGAACCCAAAAGCCTTCACTACCTAAAAATCGCATTTAACTCAATTTACCTACACCATCACCTCATCAAACAAACCACTCAACAACTCTCCAAGAGCCTGACCCGAAACTAACACCACTCCATTCGACTTTCATCATCACCTATCACTATAGTTAAGTGACTAAAATAAAAATAAACTAAAAGTTTAGTGACTAATCTAAAAATAGATGCACAATATGCCTAATTGCGTTGCTTAATCCAAGAGCCCAAAAGAGAAGTCTTGAAACCCCATACAAAAGGGTCACTAACGAAATCATCAAATGGTCCAACACTTTTTGACACTTTTTTTCGCATGAGACTTTTTGTTTTAGAAAAAGAAGTAATCTTTCGCAATTGCTGGCAAGAACCACAAAAGTAAAAGTTAAAGATTGAGATTATTCTCCTTTTTGGAGTAAATTTCTTTCTTTTTATATGTCTTCATTGAACTTACTATCATAATCATGATATTCCCTTTATATATATATTGATATGTTAATGAATGCCAACACCTTAATTTCATGTAAATCACTTTCCCTTTAATTTGCTTTTGTACAAAAAAATAACATGTTAAATGAATTGTGTCGATAGTTTTAGGACATGGAAAGGGTTGAATTGGACTGTGAGGGGCGAATTTAAGGGGCAGCCCTAAAAATGAAAATCGCATAATTTAGTCCCCACAAAAATGAAAAAAATTTATATTTAGCCCCTTCGAGAATGATAAGTCAAAAATTAATAAATGATAAAATTATATTTTGACCTCTTAAAATTTTATAATTTAATTTCAACTCACACTAAAAATAATTCTGAATTTTCCCCTAGACTTGTGATGGATGTGAAGGTAAAATACTTATAATATGTATATACAGATATAGATATAAGAGAGCATCAAAGTTTCTATTTCAAAATATAATTTGATTCGTTTTTTTAAACATTAATCTGATTATAAGTTCTTATCATATCTGTATCTTTTATACAATGCCTAAAACTATCCATATCCCCTCCCAATCCTTAAAAAAGAGGATAATACGCTTTAATGCACTCGAATCCACATCCTCCTGCACTAGTAACAATGTCAATGCTAATCGAACTAAGACTGAATCAACAAAACATAATTTGATTCTTAAATCTTTAAAAAAAATTAAATTCATATTTATTTTGGTTTAATTAGTTTGAATTTAATTTATTATAAAGTGAGTTATTTTTTTTATATTTAGGAGAGAGAAATAAAATTGTTTAGGATGGTTTATACACAAACTTTTATACATCACAATATAATATTTATCTCTACGCTAAGAAATTATTAGAAATTTTAAAAGATATTTAAAAATTTGAAGAGTAGATGCAACAAGTAATAACAATAAGGGTGCGTTTGGTTCATCGTAATATAATAGAACTGTAATCGATAATTCAATTGTTAGGTTGAATGGAATGAAATAGAACTGTAATATTATTCTTGTGTTTGGTTGAATGGAATGATGTTGTAATAGCATAAGGAAAAAAAATGACTAGAATACCCTTAGCATAATTTTTGTTAGGTAGATGATTATTGTTATTGTTATTAAATTTTAATAAGATTATTATTAAAAATAATTTAATAAAATAATAAATAATTTAACCATATTTTAACATAATTATTATTAAATATATTTAATAAAATAATATATAATTTAATAAATTTCTTAATATAATTATTATTATATGAATTAAAAATCATAATATATAATACTCTAAAAATAATATATAATCTACTTTATTATTTTTAAACTGTAGTACATATTTAATGTGCTAAAATATCATTAGTGAAACAAATAATTTAATTTTCTACAATAAAAATAAAATATTAGAAGTAATAAGTAACTTGAGAATTATATTTCACATCCAAACATAATATTCATATATTAACAAAAAGTTACATGATTTCATTAGTTTATATGTCAAAATCCATATGTTATAAAATTTTACAACATCAAAAAGTTACAACATTGTAATGACATTCTATCATGTCATTATACCATCCAAATATTACAAACAAAAAAGTTACCAAAATATCATCAACACAACCATTATTTTTAAGGGCCAGCAAGAAATCTTCTGACCCATTCCAATCGCACAGAAGAAGGTAAACTAAAAAATGAGCATTTGCGTTGGATGATTTGGAATTTTGCTCAATGCGCGATAGCGCTCATCCTCAGTTAAACCTTCTACTTCACATAATGTTGGATATAATTTTAAAGCTCTTTCTTGAATGGTCATTTCTGACTTTTGTTGAATTAGCACTTCGGAGGCAATACTCCTACTAATTTCAACGCCAATGGTCCGTATGTTTTCTGCCAATAGAGTGGCAGCATCATGAAATGAAGTAGAAGAAATATGATCACTTGCATCAGAGATCTTTTTTTTCTTCTTTGAAAATGTGGAATCACATTGGTTTCTAGCTGGTTGCGGTTGTGTAGCTGAAAGATCCATGTCATCCAAAGAAACATCAGCTTCGCATTCATAGAAATCATTTCTTTCTTCATGAGTATTTGTAGTAGCTACATCCTCAACATCTATTTCTTCAATAATATCAGTGGCTGTTTGAGATCTTTCCTAATGGCTCGATCTTTTGCGTAGATGGCAATAAGTTGGTCATAATAAGGGAAACTACGATGTTTGAATTGATTGGCTTCTTTATGACTCTATAAAATGAGGAATTCATATTAGATATAAGTTTGGTCAAAATAAGATAATAAAGGCTTGAAACAATTCTTACATTTATATATGAGTTCCACACCACATCTTCAGCAACAACAAGCTGCCTATGCTCATCCCAACCAAAATCACTATTATTTTTTCCATTAAGCATGTCATAAACGATTGACCAATCCCTTTTCAATATCCTAATCCTCGATTCAAGATTAGGTTTAGCCTTCAACATGGTATTGGGTAAAACTTTTTCTAACTTTTTTCCAACTCATTTAAATAACTGGCTTTGAATCTCGTATCAACATTAAAGGTTCCAACATTGTGCAAGTCGACCATACAGGCAACCAATGCAGCATCTTCTTCTGGAACCCATTTTCTTCTGGTTCCTCGAGAATTTTGGGAAGAAACACTTGATTGTGAAAAACCTGACATAACTATCTTAAGAAAAAAAAACAAATTAAAATTAAGTTCAATATTATGAATCAAAAGGTCAACACTTTATAAAATTATAACACATGATGAATCAAAAGAAAATAAATTATAATTCAACAAGTCTAGTGCAATACAAAAAACAATTCAAACACCACCAAAGTTTCATAAACTAGATACATGAAATAACATAAACAAATTAACGTTTACTATTTTTACCCTAAACCTAATTAATTTCTAGATGCTTGCCATTCATCGAACATTTGGTTGGCTAGTTCCATCCTCCAAGTAGCCCATGCATCTGATGGATGAATATTTACGATATTTGATTCATCGTCATCTATCACATTACTAGGTAATCCTTCTCCCAACTCTGCTTCAATAGGATCAAGACTCATATAGGTTCGAATAAAATTATGGAGCAAACAACATGCAATAATGATTCTATTGTGCACCCTCACAGGATAGAATGATGGACTCTTAAGTATTCCCCATCTAAGTTTTAATAACCCAAAGCATCTTTCAATAACATTACGTGCTGAAGCATGTTTCATATTGAAAAATTCTACCGGAGTACTTAGCTGGTAACCCTAACGCCACTCATTCAAATGATATCTTTGTCCTCTAAAAGGTGCAAGAAATCCCTCATAATTTATGTATCCAGCATCAACTAGATAATAACAACCTATAAAAAAAAACTATTTGTCATGGTTAATTTTCCAAAACAGTTTGATCTTAAAAATTAATTCAAAGTCCTCTGATTTTGCACTTTACCATGAGGAACTTTTAGTCCATGTCTCTTACTAATGGTATATTGAAGAACCCGTCCATCAACAACAAAACCTTCCCAACCAGGAAGAACATAAACAAAATATATATCAGGTATACAAACACCTAACATATTTGTTGATATGTCACCTTTTCGCGTTTGATATCTAGGTTTATCAACTGTTGGAACCCTAATCTTGATGTGGGTTCCATCTAAAGCACCTAAGCAATTCTACATCACATGTATAAAACCTTGAGTTAGGATACTATATTTAAATCTAAATAAACTAAATTATGTACAAGCTATATATAGAACTCACTCTAATACCTTGAACCATTTCCACATTGGGTCTATAGAATTAGCTGTAATTGACTCTCCCTTTTTAAATAACACATCTTGTAAGTGTATGACAGCATTTAAAACATTGTGAAATTATCTGCTAACGGTTTCCCCAGACCTATTAAAGTGATGCTTGATAACTCAATTTTTAAGGTGATGAGAAATTATATGTAAAAATATTGCCACTTGCTCATCAACAAGCATGTTTCTTGACGACTTCAATTCCCCTAAAGTTTGTAACATCTCACATAGTTTAAAAAAGGTAATTCTATTCATCCTAACTTGTTCAATGCAGGTCTCGTCACTGACATATACAAGTCTTTTCACATAATCTCTTTTTGCATAAAAATCTAAAATATAAGATCTAATCCTAGGTCTATAAGTATGTAGGCTATGGATGACACCCAATGTAACTAAGAACCAACTCGAAGCTGTACACATTTGCAACCATATTGTCAATGCAAGACCAATTATTTTACGCCTCACACTTTGTACCATTAAAGGCAAACGAGCTATTACTGCAAGATATTAAAGTGTTACATATCTTCAAATCGTAGTAAAAGGGTCACATTTCTCTAATACTAATTTCAATAACAGTGAAATAAAATCAAAGAATTTAATTGCCAAAGAACTTACAGTGATTCAGTGAATACAAGACGCTCAACTGTGGGTGGAGGAAGCAATCAAACAAGCCAAAGAAAAAGAGGAAGCAATAACACACTATCAAAGAAAAATGAACAATACATATTAAGAATCTTTACAAAGCACAAAATAGAAATTACAACTATCTTTGCAAGTAAAAAACTTGAAATTCATTTCTTTATCAATCACCCAAAAAAGGTAAAAAGAAAAGAAAAGAAAAGAATTTGTTTTTATAGTGTGTTAAATATCTTAAAATTATGTATTTTAAAATATTCGATTATTATTTTTAATTAAATAAAATCTAAAACTCCATATACATTACATTCTTACCATAACATGATTTGTTTGTAGCATTTTACTTTTTTTTTGTTTCGTTTGTTGAGATAATTATATTAAGAATGTTATTAAATTATATATTATTTGCAGCACTTAAACACTTCAATTTACATCATTTGAGCACATCAATTTATAGCAATTAAACACTTCAATTTACAACATTTAAACACCTCAACTTACAACACTTTAACATCCCAATTAAGAACATTTATACACCTCAATTACAGCGATAAACATCTCAATTTCTAGCAACTAAACAATTCAATTTGCAATACTTAAACACTTCAATTTACAACATTTAAACACTTCAATTTGCAACACTTTAACACTTCAATACACAACATTTAAATACTTCAATTTGTAACACTTTAACACTTCAATTTACAGCATTTAAACACTTCAATTTGCAGCATTTTAACATCTCTATTAATAATATTTATACACCTCAATTACAGCAATAAAATATCTCAATTTCCAACAACTAAACACTTCAAATTACAGTACTTAAATAAGGCTTTACAAGTACAAAAATGATCAGCAACAGCATCTACTTTGCTTGAGCAACAGGAAATTTTTGCACTAATTGGACAACAACTAAATCTGAAATAAACGAGTTTAACCAGTACAAAACAGTAGCAACCATGAAATTTGTAAAGAAATTTTTTTTCCCTATTTAACTATCGTCGAATCATCCATGTAAAATTGATAAGAATTTCAAGCATGGAAATAATAAAGGAGTTTAAAGAAAACTCACCATTAGCAACACTCAATTTGTATTTCTAAAATAACATGTCATTTGGCAAATAAAACTAGTTTATTCATTAATAGCACATCATCAATATCAATCTCAGAGTTATACATTTTAACCACGACACCCAAGCACTATAAATTACAGCTATAACTCCTCTCAATTTATCGTTTTAAGATAAAACAATTTCATTATTAAGACCGTTTAAATTACAACAATTAATCCACTTTAGATAATGTTTTAAGACAACATAAATACTTATAGCATGAATACTTACATTTTAATCACGATACAACAGTAAGACATTTTAATTATAACTATGACATCTTCTAATTACAGCTTAAGACCTTAATATTTAATCAATTCCAGCAGCAGGTTATCTTAATTTCATTACAAAAGGTCATATTCAGACAACATGCATGGAGTTTGCATGCCACATAGTTCACTCAACAACTAACAATCATCAAGACTTTTCCCTCAATTTTCATCACACTTACCAGCATCAGAGTACAACCAATGATTCAAGAAATAACTTAAACTCACACCATAACCAAATAGCAACCATTTTTTCTTTATTTACAACTATTTCTTCAATTTTCCAACATGATTTATTTGCTCTTAACCGAAAATCAACAGCAGCTAATTGTCAGTTTAATCATAAAATTTAGATGACTTAATTGAAGGCACCAACTAGTTAATTCGACTTGATAATTAACTAAATGAGTAAGTGTGTGTGTAAATTTCAAGGGAAACTTACCGAATTCTTCCCTAAATTACTGTTACGAGCACAAACTCTCTCCTCCCCTTTACCAATTTAATCGTCTCCCACCTCTCAAACTTCTTAATATGAAGAAACAACTATTTAATATGCCAAATCCATGGCCTCTCCCTCCATGCAACTGACCTCCCTTTTTATTTCATCTATTCGGACTAGCAAAAGAAAAGAAAAGTAAAAGTACAGACAAAGAAAGATATATTATAGAAGAAAACATAAGAAAAATATATTATAAAAGAAAACATGAAGTTTTCCCTTTCCTTTCACCACTGATTTCCCTTCTCACGGTCAAGGAAAAGAAATTTTAAAGAATTTCCTTCTCCCCTTTTCTATTTTGGAGTTTCGGCGTTTTAGGGAAAGATAGAGTTTCGATGTTTTTGGCATTTTTGACGATCAATGGGTGAAGAAATACAGGGTAAAATTATCTGGGGGAAAAATTTTGCTATTACATCTATCGTTGAATGGGCTATTCTTAGCCCCCTTTGCCGAATGATGATTCGGTAAATCAGACGAATAAGAGAGGAATAACTATTCTATGTCGGGTGTCATTTGTATTTGCTCCAAATTTGTTATTTGTATGAGAACGGTTGGTCCACCACAAAATAAAAAATATATTTTTTAAAAATATATAATTTTTTATAATTATCTCATATTCATGGTGTTGAGTTTCATTGTGAAATTTGTGCCATGAATTTTTATTGTCCTAATAGGATTTGAATAATAATTATGTAATGATTAAACTATTTCCACATCAATAAGTATGGAGTTCTTTATAATATGTAAGAGATATGAAATTAATTTTAACATTCAAAGTTAAATCCTAATAAATGTATTGTAATGAACTCAACACTTATAGGTTTTGAGTTTACATATATTTAAGTTGTTATTCTTTATTATAAACCTAACCCTAATAAATGGCTACAATGAGCTCGACATCCATGTTTGTCGAGTTTAAATATATTTTACTTTTCACCATTTTTTTATAAACATAACTCGATAAATACATTATATGGAGCTTAACATTCATGAGTATCCATTATTGGATCTTAACACTCAAAGTATGGTGTTTAAGTTAAAATTGAATTTTAACCATTTAGCTTAACTTAACCCTTGTAAATTAGTGTTGACACCTATGAGCTTATTAGAGTTAGCTTCAACAAAATCAATTATTTAGTTAAAAATTCTGTTAGTTTGTTAATAGCACTTTTCTTATTCTTTGTGTGTATAAATACTCCCATCTATTTCAACAATAATCGAGCAATATTTTCAGATTCAATCATGAGAAACCAACGTATGTGTTCTTGCATTTCTTTATGATATTTTTTAAAGATATGTGACCTAAATTCTTGTTAAATCGGTCTTCACCCTCGTAGATCCCCAATAAGCAAGATACTGGGACAGGGTCGCAACTTGGGGTGTAGGGGCCTGCGACAATATGGTACAAGCTGCACAAGTGACATCCGTATAGAAGTATGCTTCCTCTATTTGGTGTTGATTAGAATAAGGTGTTTTAACCTTACTGCATTACTTTTATTTGACTTTGATTAGAATATGGTTTTACAAACCTATAAATAGACGTAGTCATCTATTCTCTTGTATCATTCGAATTCGACATAGTGAATTTTCTTTTCCTCTGCTCGTAGCTTTTTCCCAAAAGGGTTTCCACGTAAAATCTGTGTTATATTTTTCTCTCTTTTCTTGCCATTATCGATATTTTATTTTTACAATATTCTTTCATGGTATCAGAGCTCTTTGCTGGGCTGCTATCCATTGTGCTTGATGGCTACAATTTTACCTGAAATACCTACAAATGAAGCTATGTCTCATAGAAACTCAGCTCGTGTCCACAACTCATCATCGCCATGTTTTTCGATGGAGAAGGGGCTTATCGGGTTGTTCAATCTTTCATTCGATATGATATAGTGAAGCTAAAAAAAGACACATTTGTTTAGTGACAGCATCAACTTATGCTCATTATTGACGACTATGGCCTCACAAATAATGTCAATGGAACTCGTACGATTCTTTCCAATTTTGTGTCAGATCAAGAAGGGAAATTGGTTTCTAACCCTAATTTTGCATCCTACGATCAACAGGATAAACTTTTGGCTTCTTGGCTCTTATCCACAATCAGTGGCGATGTCTTGCCGTGTTTTACAGGTGCAAACACTACTCATGCGGTCTGGAACAAGGCGTGCCATCTGTTCACCGCTACTTCCAGTGCCAATATCTCTCGCCTGAAACATAACCTACATTATTTGAAGAAAGGGCATTTGTTGGTTAAAGAGTGTTTGGCTAAAATAAAAAATATATGTGATCTTCTTGATGCTTATGGCTATACTGTTTCTAATGATAAACAAGTTGGCATCGTTCTTATTGGTTTTTCGACAGGATTTAAGTTTGTCCTTACCGTTGCCTCGTTTACATCAGAGCCCTTGAGGTTGGATCGTCTTATTGATATGCTTCTTGAGTGAAAATCAGCAGAAACAATTTACCTTTGAGGTTCTTGTACATGCCAATCTGGTTCAACACTCATCTGTTTTGACCATTCAGATTCTTCTCATCTGAATGTTTCAATGGTTAAGTCTCGATCGATAAGTTTTTTGATAGCATGATGGACGTGGTGTTTATTGTGATTGTGGCCAGAATGGTCGTGGCCATCTACAATGTCAACTGTGCAGTCATATAGGGCATCTTGGCCAATGGTGCTACTATAGATTTAATCGATTTTTTGATAGATTTCTGGTAGTTGATAGGGTTCTTCATTCCAATAATTTTTTGAGAGATTTTCGGTGGTTTCTCCCAGCTCTGGTTAGTTTACCTATAATAGGTTTTCGTCAAACCCTTATTTTCTTAGCACACATGATATGCCACTTGGTCCGATACCCTCGTCTAGAACTATGGCCTAAGCAAATGATGTGACTTATTTGCCATAACCGAATGGGTCAATTCTATATGGGCCTTCTGTTGCTGGTTCAAATAACGCTGCAAATCACGCTATTGGGCCTTGCTTGTTGTATTTTGCTGGGCTATAGAGTGTCTCATCCAACTCGTCAGTTTTCTTGCCATTTGCCTCTATCGAAACGTCTGTATGGTATCCCGATTCTTGTGCTACAAATCACATTTGTTATGAGGCTTCCATGTTGTGTGATATGAGTGAATATTCAAGTAAAACACCTCTGCTTATGGGTGATGGTACCTGTGCTCCTATTACTCGTTTATGCCATAGTGCCATTTTTACTTCCCGTAAACTTTTTCATCTAGCAAATGTGTTACATGTACCTACTATTCGCAAAAATTTACTCTCAGTTTCTTAGTTTGCTCAGGATAATAATGTGTTTTTCGAGTTTTATCATTTTCATTATTTTGTAAATGATATTTAAACCAAGGAAGTTTTATTTTACGGCCACATACATGAAGGGTTGTATTAGTTTTCTTCGGTGTCTTCCTTTGACAATTTGGGTCCTGTTCATAGTTCTAAAATTTCTCTTCACAACGCCGAGTTGGGCACTACTCCTTCCTTGTCTACTAAGTATAAATTATTTTATTGTGGCATTGCCGACTTGGACACCCTTCGTTTAATGTTCTAAGTTTGGTTTTACAATATTGTAATGTTTTTGTTAATACTAATAAAATGCAGTATGTATGTTTTGCGTGTCAACAAGGGAAGTCATACAAGCTTCCGTTTTCAACTTCCACCACTATTTATCATCATCCATTTGATCTTGTTGTTTCTGATATATGGGGTCCAACTCATGTTAATTCCGGGGCTAGTTGGTATTATGTTTCATTTGTGGATGTTCATGGTTGATTTACTTGGTTGTTTCTTATTCAAAAGAAATCTCAAGCTATTGATTATTTTATGCAATTTCAGAAATTGGTGAAAATGTTGTTTGACAGGGAAATAAAGCAGTTTCAGAGTGACTAGGGTGGTGAATTTTGCTCGTTTACTTCTTTTTGGGCTTAGCATGACATTATTCATTGTGTTACATGTCCACACACATCCGAGCAAAATAGGATTATTGAAAAAAACCATCGTCATGTGGTCGAAGTTAGGCTTACATTATTGGCTCAAGCACACTTACCAATAAAGTATTGGGGGTATGCCTTTTCGTATGCTATTCATTTGATAAATCGATTGCCCATTTTGATTCTTCAAAATCAGTCTCCATATTTGGTACTTCATGCTACTCTTCCAGAGTATGATCATATTCGTATTTTTAAATGTTGCTGTTATCTGTATCTTCATCCGTTCAATCAACATAAGTTGGAGTTTCGGTCTCAACCTTGCACTTTTCTTGGATATAGCTCTCAACTAAAAGGTTACCAATGTCTTGCTCCGAATGGTCGGGTGTTTATTTCTCTCTATGTGGTGTTTGATGATGATCAATTCTTGTTTGCTCCTTCTTCTAGTGCTTCGTCTGTGTTTTCGACATCAAATCAGGTTCCCACTTTTTTCCCAGTCATACGTTCTTATTTCTCGCACAAGTCATCTTCTGTCTCAGTAGTTGCCCCTTTGATCCAGTCAGAGATCTCTTCCTCTAAATCTACTCTTGTTCCGGCATCTCCATTTCAAGACTTAAATTCAGTTGTAGGGAATGCTAGTGTTTGTTTTGACAATAGCTTCGGTACTTCGTCTCCTACATCAGAAGTTCCTATCTATGTTGATGATCCTCTTTCGCCTCATTTTGTTAATACTCATTCTATGGCCACTCAGTCAAAAATTGGTATTTTTAAACCAAAAGTCCTGACCGTTGAACTTGCTGAACGAGAAGTTCGCAATATTGAAAAAACTTTTGCTAGTGTTGAATGGAGGACTGCTGCTCAAGAGGAATATTATGCTTTGCTTTGTAACAACACTTGGAATTTAGTTTTCTTACCTTCAGGTTGAAAGGCAATTGGTTGCAAGTGGATTTTTAAAATCAAATAGAATCCTGATGGTACAATGGCTCGTCGAAAAAGGGCAATTAGTTGGTAAAGGTTGTTCTTAAGTTCCTAATCGTGAAACATTTAGTCTAGTGGTCAAACTTGATAGAGTTCGCACAATTTTTTCTGTTGCCACCACTAAATGTTGGCCATTGCAACAAGTAGATGTCAACAATGCTTTTTTCAATGGTGATTTAACTAAGGAAGTGTACATGCAGCAACCTCTTGGCTATGTCTAGACAGATGAAAATGAGCAACCTCTTGTATGTCGATTGAATAAAGCCTTGTATAGTTTACGACAAGCTCCAAGAGCTTGGTTTAATAAGTTGAAGGCTTTTCTTATTTCCATTAAATTTGAGCTTTCCAAATTAGATGCCTCATTATTTGTTCGCATTACTAATATGTTCCGTATATATGCGTTGGTTTATGTGGATGACATCATTATAACCAGTGACTCTAGTACAAAGATTATTATTTTTGTTAATCAACTCCACATTAAGTTTTCACTCAAGGATATGGGTTTTCTTCACTATTTCTTAGGCATTGAGGTGACTCATCTCCCGAATAGTGGTCTTTATCTTTGTCAACAAAAATATGTTCTTTATTTGTTGGAATGATGTCATATGGACAAAGTTAAAGGAGTATCTACACCCATGGTTAGTTCTTGTTCATTGTCCAAGCACATGGGTACACCTCTTGTCGATCCTCATGAGTATCGTAGTATTGCCAGAACATTACAATATATGGTTCTTACTAGATTTGACATTGCCTATGCAGTTAATCGTATATGTCCATTTATGCACGTCTCGACTGATGTTTATTTTGTTGCCATCAAACACATTTTACGTTATCTCTATACTACTATTAGCTATGGGTTATAGATTTGACCGTCTAACAAACTGTCTCTAGTTGGGTATGCTGATGCAAATTGGGGTCTAGATTCTTACGATTGCCGCTCAACTATTGGGTATTGTGTCTACTTTGGTAGGAATCTGATTTCCTACTATTCTAAGAAACAACATGTTGTTTCTCAGTCGACGACTAAAACAGAATATCGAGGTATCACAACTGCAACCACAAATATTACATGGCTTGAATCTCTGCTACGTGAACTTTATTTGTCTTCTAATGACAAGCCTACTATTTGGTGTGATAATTCCAGTGCGGTAGTTGTTGTTGCCAGTCCCATTCTTTACTCTAAATTCAAGCATGTTGAACTTGATCTTTTCTTTGTTCATGAAAAAGTTGCAGTTAGAACGTTGGCTATCAGTGAAGTTCTTACATATGATCAGGTTGTTGATGTTCTTACCAAACCTTTATTCGTGCTTCATTTTTTCCAGTTGATAGAGAAACTTCAGGTCACAAAGCAGTAGCTGATGGGTGAATATTAGTGTTAGCTTCAACAGAATCAGTTGTTTTGTTAAAGATTCTATTAGTTTGTTAATAGCAGTTTTCCTATTTTGTGTATGTATAAATACTCCCATCTATTTCAGAAATAATCAAACAATATTTTTAGATTCAATCATGAAAAATCAACGTATGTGTTCTTGCCTTTCTATGTGGTAATATTCTTTTAAGTGTCAACTACTTTAGAGAATTTATTTATGGTGCTTATAAATATCTCTTGATAATGTGCTTAACCAACATGTTTTTAGTGATTTATTCTAATTGATTTTGGACATGGATGCTACTAATTTGGTACCTTATTGATTATATTCGTATAGGTACGATGCATATTCAAGTGTTAGAGTATAAGCTAAAATATAAATTTACCATGGGATCGTGAAATTGGTGTACAAGACTTATACATTTTATGATTATTATGATATTTTGTTTTTATCATTTTATTTGGAAACATATTTCTTAAGAGGAAATTTTAATTTTTATTCTTTTTATTTTTTAGAGGCGTCAGACTCAATTTTAGGTTAAGGTATTAGTTTCATTATTATTATTAGTGTAAAGTACACCAACAGTCGCTCAACTTTCAGCTCAGTTACTCAACTTTCAAAAAGTAACAAATCAGTCACTAACGTTATCGAAAAGTGATAAATTAGTCATCTACTAACATTTTGTGTTACGGGCCTAACGGAACAGGTGATGCGACCAGTTAACTAGTTGACGTATCCAGTTAACTTGCCACATTGGACATGAGGAGCAGAAAGATCTTCTTCTTGTTTTTCTCTTCCTCTTCTCGCAATTCTTCTTATTTCCCTAAGAAACCAACAACCTAATTTATTTTTCATTTACGCTCAATAATCATTTCTATTTCTTCTTGTTTTCTTTCACTTTCCAAGCAACCAATCAAACTAAGAAAAAAAGCATAAAGAAAACAATTAAAATAGAAGAAACACATTAATTTATACCGAAAACAAATGAGTTAACAACGTCGACCTAGGTTTGTACGACTGAGTTAACAACGTCGACCTAGGTTTAATCCTAAGACCATGAAATCTTGAAAATTTAAAGGATGTTCTCCGATCATAATGAAAAGAAGAAGGGGCAGAGGCTGCAACACTGATTGGAACTGTGGAGGAATCCATGGGAAGAAGAAAATAAGGAAAAAAGGTATAGATTTTAAAAGAGAGTGAGGGATTGGATTATAGTTAATAATGAGAGATTTTTGGATGATGCGAAAGGAGAAGACAGGAAAACGTGGACGATGACGATTTGTTTCTAAGGGTGAGGGATTGGACAACATCTCAATTTCTTTTCTTCTTTTTCTTTCTCTCTTCTTCTTCTTCTTCTTCTTCTACTGCCTAGTTAGGGTTCTTAAATGCGATTGTTTAAATGAAAAAACAACCTCCAACACGGCCGGTTAAATGACAGTATGGACTCCAATGTGGCTGATTAAATGACAAGCCACTTTTCTGTCACCTCTGTAACGGAAAATGGTTACTAGGATCGATTTGTTAATTTTTGAAAGTTGAGTGACTGTTTTGCTATTGAAATCAAAATTGAATGACTGTTGGTGTACTTTACCCTTATTATTATTATTATTATTATTATTATATATACTTACATAATAGGTGAATAGGGGGACGACACTACACAACCACCAATTGTTCTTGTTTTTATTTTTATTTTTCAATAAAAAATTTACTTTCAATTATTTATTTTTCTTAATTCTTCAATTTATTAGTAGTAGTTTTAGGCTGATGATAAACTATAAAAGTAACATATTTTAATCCCATTCTTAATGCGTTTTTAGATGATTAATTATGCAAATTAGTTAATCTGATGCTCCTAATCCTTTAAATTCATGTTTCTATACTTAAGAAAGCATTTGGGAGCAAAAAGAGTGAAAAACGAGCTAAAATCAGACAAAAAGAGCTATTTTCAGGATCCACATGGCCTGGGCATTTCCACACGGGCTGGACACACGCCCATGTGAGCCACACGGGTTGGACACACCCCTATGTGCCAGCCCATGTCGATTTCGCACCCTACTTCTTAAATACGTAGAAAAACCCAATTTTTAGGGTTTCTTGGCATTCTAAAGTCTATAAATACTCATTAGAAGAAGACATAAGGGGGTAATCAGAGAAGATAGAAGAAAACACTCGAAGAACATCATTAGAATCAACTCGGAAGCGGATCTCCTTCAAGATTAAATATCTCCTTTTAATTTCTTTCGAAATTTTATTGAGTTTCTTTATGTCTTGTTGTTATTCTGACTTTGAGATGTTTCTATTCAGGATTATGAACGAAATTCCCTAGATATCTAGGGAAGATGAAATCTATGATGACTCCTTTTATTTAATTTATATTTTTACGCAATAAATACTTGATTCTTGTTCTCAATTATATATGCTTATTTTTTATTTTAATATTTCCGGGATATTAATTCATGTTTAATGTGCTTATTTCAGTGGAGGAAAAGTCCCTGTTTAAGAGTAGATCTAGCATAATTGAGTGGAGTTGCATGCAATCCTAGAAATAGGATGACATAAATCTACTAGATTAGAGTCAAATCTAATAAGGGAATCTATAGATTGAGTTAATGCGACGATAGGGGTTTTAATTAGAAAGAGATTTCAATTAATTAACCTAGAGTTAGTTGTTCTTACTCTCGAAAGAGACATTAATATGATTTAGGGATTTCTAAGGATCAAGACACAAGTGAATAAATCGTTTAATTCAGATTCATAATAAAATGTGAAGTCTAGTTGGATTTTTTCTTAGGTATTGTCTATCTCATTGGCTATCTTCGATTATTTCCTTGATTCATTCTCTGCTGCGTTCTTAGTTAAATTAGTTTAGTAATTTTAGATTAAAACACAATCACCCTAATTTTTCGGCTAAATAATAAGAAGACGGTAATTACTAGTACTTTTAGTCCTTGTGGATACGATATTCTCTACTCACCATAGCTATACTAGTGTTCGATAAGTGCGCTTGCCTTTGTCGTATTTATAGTTAGTTTAGTGACCATCAGCTGATAATTCATCGTTATTTGAATCGTGAGAATTTGAAATCGCAATTATATTTTCCATATTGATATTCGTTAATTCTCCAATTTAGGAGATAGACTCAATTATCTCACAAGGTCGTTTTAGCATCAAATCGAGAAAGGTGCCTCTCAGTTTAGTATTGGACAACATGTCGTTGGTAAGTCGATACAATTTGCAATTGTCATATTCGGTTTATCAAAAAAATTTGACACGATCTGCATAGTAATTCCCAAGATTGCTAAGGAATTAAATCGTGGATGTTGCTTTCAAGGTTATTTACTTGGTAAGGGTTACCTGTTGGGCTGTTCTCGCAGATAATTTACCACTACAAAAGAATTAGGAGATTTGAGGTTGTTCCTTGACCTCTATAATCGACTTATTGATTGGAGGAGAAAATCCATTATCCGGGATCAATTAGAAGCTAGAGTCAAAATCACGCTTGAGGTTGGTGTTTTCGTTTTATTGGTTTATTAAATTTTAATTTTGTTTTACTTATTTCTACTTTCATTTTCGTATTTATTTAATTTTCTATTAATTTATTTATATTTTGATTTAATCCTCCTATTTCGTACAAGTTTTCATGAGTCGTCGGCATGAAAACTGCCCACGACACGTTCTGGTTATAAAGAAATACAAATTCGGATAAATCAGTCTCTGTGTGATCGATCCTACTCCTTATACTTCAAATTTAATTTCAATTTTAAACGAAAGTATTTATTTTTTGTGGATTCGACATCCATCTCTCCTTCCCCCATTCTATTTTTTCATCGAAACTAAAATTGTCTCCCATCATTATCAACTTCTTAAACAAATAAGCTCTCCTATCATTGATATAGTTAGCATGGGAAATAATATATATTTTTATATTAAAAAAACATGATGATCATTATTTTTGAAAAGGAAAAATATAAATTTTATGAAAAATCACGGACACTACGCAAACATAATACAACAATATAAAATTTCCTTTAAATTTATACATAACATTAAATAACATTATTACTTGGCTAATTTTTATTATTATCAAAGATAGGAAATAGAATTATTCAGGTTTAAACAACTAAAGTCATTTGCGATACCTATGGCTAATTGATATTGAAGAACTTGGGAGTAACATTAAAAGTTAAATGTAAAAAGAATTATATTTAAAAAATTAATATTGCAAAAATTATAAATTAACTTCTTTTTCTTTTATTTAAAATGTAAATTAAAAAAATAGAAAATCATTAATACATCACATTAAAGAAAAAGTTAATTATGAAATCACAAGGATAAGTATATAAACATGTTGAAATATAAAAAAATCTATATATTTAATTATTAATATTTGTTGCATTGATAGTGTATAATTATATACGTCTTTTATGAACTAAACGATGTCACGTCTATATATATACTGAGGTGAAGTTAAAATTTTTTTGGGCGAAATTAAATTGTATATTTTTATAATAGCAAAATGTAAATTTATCATTTTAATAACTTATATCTTTATAACTTTTAAAAGATTAAATCAAAATTTTATCATTTTGGAGGAGCTAAAGTGCAATTTTACCATTACTAATTTCAAATTTTATAAATTATAAAGGCCCCTAAATGAAAAAATTTCTATTTTAGGGCCAAGTCCCCATTAATTAACTATATATATATATATATATATATATATATATATTCAAATGTAAGTTCTTTTTTGGGTAAATTACATCTAAGGTCACTAAATTATTAGCAAGTTTATGTTTTAGTCACTCAACTTCAAAAAATTACAAAGTGGTCACTGAACTATTTGAAAGTTTTCATTTAAGTCATTGGACTGTTAAAATCACTATTGTATGGCATTCTTTGTTTGCACTACTTGCACCAATCGGAAGCTCTTATTCTCTTTCTCTTCTACAATTCAATTTTTTATTAAATAGCTTTGAACGTCATGAATTTTTGAATAAAAATCCAAACAACTTTCTTCTTCGATCTCAGACACTAATTATCAAATTGATTTGGATCTAAGGCATGTTCTTCTGTTAGTTGATGGGTATTGATCTACCGTACTAATTGTTGAATTGTTGCTTGGGGCTCGCTAGTTAAACCTTTTTTCTTAAAAAAAAAACTTAACAACCTAATGACTTAAATTAAAACTTCCAAATAATTCAATAACCATTTTGTAACTTTTTAAAGTTAGGCGAATAAAATGTGAACTTACTGATAATTTAATGAACTTGGATATAATTTACCTTTTTTTTAACATGTTGAGGTATGAAAGTTGTTAGCTTGATAATTCAACTCGAAATCACCAAGAGCGAGGGATGAATTGACCTATTAAAAATTTGCGGTTGCTAAAAAAATATAGACACAATAAACACTTCGATTTATAGTGGTTCGACCTCAATTACCTACTCCATTACTTTAGCTTTCCATAACTGAAGGTTTTCCCAAAATCTCCCTTAAGATTTCTACCCAAAATCTTAAGATTGCAACTCCCTTAAGGTTTGGCTCAACCCTTTCAAAGAGTAAATACAAATAATAAACTAAAAAATAATCCTTACAAGATTAGAATGTTTGCCAATTAAGCACAAATAAACAAGAATACACTTGAGCTAAAGAATAACAATGAAGACTCACAAGTGTGTACAAGAAAAGTATGAATGAATTAAGCACTAAGGTTGTATTGATTGATCTTTTGGCTTGATGATCTTTCTAGTTGTTGTAGGACTTTTGGAAGATGATATTTATACAATTTAATTCATTTCCAACCGTTGTGGTTGTTAGAAATATGAATAGAGCCGTTGGGGATAAAAATACTAGATCATTAAATTTACCTGCATCAAAAGGTATCGATAGTTTTTTTACAAGTATCGATACTTTTAGCATTTAATGCTTGATTCAGTGACCGTTAAGATAGTTTACAACGATACCAAAAACAATTTATCGATACTTGATAAAAGGTATCAATACTTTTTGTAATTGATTGAAAAAAAAATGCCAATTTGCTATCGATTTTAGAATGAGTATTGATATTTTGAAAACCATCGATAATTGACCAAAAAGTATGAATACTTTTTGCACGAGTAATCTTGACTTATTTTAAAACAATTTTAACTTGATTGAAAATGTTTAACTCAATTGAAATCATTTAAAAATATTTTAATTTGTTTTTATCAAAACATATTATAAAATAAAAATACTTTAAATCAAAACACAAACCCTATCATGGAGTTGTTGCCTAAAAGCTCCAAAATAAAAATGAGTAGGTCTCAACCTTAACCTAAACCCTTAAAAATGAATAGGTTTAATTATTGTTTCTGTATTAAGCTTTAATATTTTTATCTTAATTTAATAGTTGTTATAAAAAACTCAATCAAATCCAATGGAATGGATCCTTATTAAAGCTCCACTATGATTGTACTACCATAGTGGAGTAAATATCTTTCTTTTCCATTCCACTAGATCTTGACGCACGTGGGTCGCATGTTTATTTTTCCTTCCCCACCTCTCTATTAAAATATTCTCCAAATTTTTAGAATTTCAGTTTTTTATTTTTGTTAAATAGACATTATTGGTGGAGAAGAAGTAATAAATTGAGATTTATCTTGCTCAATGCTACGAGCATATGGAATTAAATGAGATTTTCGAAAAATTGATCATTTCGAGTGTTACGACAATTTAATTGAAAAATCCAATGATAAAAAAGAAATTCATTAGTTCATTATCTAGTCTGAGATGATAGAATCTATAAAAATAATTCAACAGGTTGTGAAAGAAATTTGAGGGGTCTTTTTGAGAATTTTGAAATCCGATGCTTTGATATCACATTAAAAAAAAATCCGCTTAGTAGTCATATATATATATATATAATAATATAGTATTGTAATAGTCATAAATTTACTAGAAACATTTTTAATTGTAAAAAGTAGAAAAATTAAAATCATAATACTTAGAGCCTATTTTAGTTATTTCCGCCAAAACTTAGGAGTAGTTTAATAGAGATATATTATTCTTTAGGTCAGAAATTCATTTTGATTGCAGATATAGTTAATGAAGAAACCTAACTAAAGCTAACTTGTAATTATCCTATTGTTATCATAATTTGCTAATAACATCCCGTAGTTTAAGTTTGGTTCACTAATTTGCTAAATAATTCCAACATAGCCCTTGATAGATTAATCAATTAAAATTTAAAGTCGTGTAAAATTCATCAAAATATTAGGTGACTTCTTGCAATGGATTTTTGTATAAATCTTTTTAATAATGATGGGATACATTATTATGTTCAATTTTTCTTTTCCACCCTATTTCTTAAATTAATAGTTTTAATGGTGAATTAACAACCATGCTAAACAAAGACTTTATTAGTTACCAGAAAATAAAAGTGAGATTTATTGACGTGACTTCAAAATTGAAGTAGTTTACACTGATAGTTTTGAATTATCTGGCATATTTTTATTATATTATCTAAAATAGCATATATTAATATTTATTAAAGGATGAAAAGTTTGTTTTATGTTAAATTGACATGCATAATTTATATAAAATATTAATCAATATTATAAATTGATAGATGACATAATTATATTATATATGGAGTGCCATGCAACATCACAATCATGACTTTGTGCAAAATGCGTTTCCTTTTCTCTCATTAGCATAGAAACATCTTTTCTCTTTCTACGATAAAACGTTAGTACTTGACATGAATGTGGACATGAAAAAGCTTCTACAGAGAATAAGCATAAATATTAAAATCAACACAAACCATAGATGCGGTTCAGATGTTTCTGAATGGGTAAGAAATGAACCTCAAAAATCTTTTTCATCCTTGTTTTAATTAATTATTATCATGGTCAAATGAATAGAGGAAGTTTAAATTTTTTAGTATTTGGTGTGAGTATTGTGGAAGGATAAAGAAGTAGAAGCCCTGCCCTCACTTTATTAAATATTCTGATTCCCATAATTAGGATATGGAGAGCCTTACAGCCTGGACTATTGGAAACCAAAAACACTAGAGGAGCAGTTTCAAGCATACAAACATAAGAAAGAAGGAGGTATGCATCGCTCTGATTCATCACTCTCTCTCCAGGTTAGTATGCTGGGTTTTTTTTTTTGAGATGTTAGTTTAGTATTAAACTGACTTTTTTTCTTTCGAGTTTCGGTTCTGGGATTCATTTTGGTTCTCTGGGAAATGAAAAGGATTGGTAATTTAAGTGCTTTTATTTCTCTTTTGTCTTGTGACCTTAAGTCTGCAATTTATGAAAAGATAGTTTTGTCTATGGTTGGAGAAATTTATCGTATGAGAAGTGAGAATTACATGATTGTATTTTCAGTCTTCTACTAATAAATGCCCAAATTCATCCCTAAACTACTATATTATTTACATTTTGGCATTTGAAATTACAAAAAATGTCTAATGAAAGCACACAAATTTTAACAAATAAAAAGAGAAAAGTTATATAAAATTTATAGAAATTTCAAAACTCTACTCTTTTTTTTTAATACATAAAGTTTTTAAAATAGCAAATATGCAAAAGAATGTCAAAAATTCAAAAAATAATCTCAAATTAAAAAATGGAAAGCTTTAAAAAATTCAGAAATTTAAAAATATACTCTTCTTCTTTAAAAATACATAAAATACAAAAAAGGAGAGAAATACAAAATATGTCAAAATTCATAAAATCTCAAAAAATAAAAATCAGAAAATTATATATAAAATTATATAAAATTTCTAGAAACTTTAAAAATATACTTTTGGGAAAAAGATATATCATACAAAGAAAGAGAAAATATGAAAAAATGTAAGAAGAAATTAAAAAAAATAGTAAAAGAGAGTTAAGATATTTGTATTAAACAATGCAACCTTCCATATTTATTTTTTTAAAAAGAGATCTTCTCTTTTTTTTGTATTATATATTAAAAAATTATATTTTTAAATTTCTGGAAAATTTTAAAGCTTTCCATATTTTTCCTGATTTTTATTTTTAATATTTTCTGATTTTTGATATTTTTGTATTTTTTATTTTTTAACTTTATGTATTTTATTAAAAAAGTATATTTTTAATTTCTGGAAATTTTATATTATATTCCATATTTTTTTCTAATGTGTTAAATTTTTTGATATTTTTCTGATTTTGTTTGTATTTTTTTCTCTTTTATGTATTTTTAAAATTAAAGTAAATGTTTTTATAAATTTTTTAAAACTTTTCTAAATTTTTGCTATTTTTTTATTTTTCCCATTTTTCCAAAATTTTAAATTTAAATTTATTTTAAATTTATTTTAGGAAAGTACATGCTTAGAAACTTCAAGTACTAAATTTATTTTAGGAAAGAACTAAAGTGATAATTGGATGGAGCTTTAGGGCATTTTGTTTGACCATGCATATGGTTATCAACCTAAGAGATTACTACTTACAATTTAGACAAAAATAAAAAATTAGAGGAGCAGTTTGAAGTAGTTGGGATGCATACAAACATATATCAAATATAAATCATTTAATATATTAAATGCTTTTATTGATCAATCTCTTGTTATTTTATCTCCAGGTTAGTAACACTATCATTTTTACCTCAATCTTTGCAAGTTCAGATGTTAATTTTTTTTTTTTGTTGTTTGGTTTTTGAGGTGATACATGTTGATTTTCCTTTAAATCTTTCGAGGCTGCAACAAGAGTTTCTCTGTAAGGTTCTTAATGCAGTCAAATGGACCACATGTATCTAAAAAACTAAGAATTTTTTTGATTTGCATCTTTATTACATTAATACCCCATTATTTGCTTCAGGTTTTTAATGATAAGAATATGATATTTTGAGGTGCAGAACAACATGGGAGAGAGTGCGTGGATTATGTTCTGTAATAACTCCAGCTGTTCAAAGGAAACTGGGAAGACATGCAGTTCCGGTTTTCCATCAATTCTCAATCCATGTTCATGTTTCAATCATGCTTTCATCATTTCTATTGATATGCTGTTTCTTTTAGTGGCCTTCCTCATCATTTTTTGTAAATTTTCCTCAAAGAAGATCACTAGAAATTCACAGTCACAAAGCATCTCTTTAGTGGCAGTTCTCTCTGAAATTTATAATGGAATACTGAGTGTTGCCTATTTGTTCTTGGGGATATGGACCATTTACCATAAACTTGATATGGATCATACGGTTTTACCTCTGGATGGATGGTTGGTGTTGCTATTTCAAGGGTTTTCATGGCTGCTTGTAGCCATATCTGTGAGCTTGAAGAATCTAAACCTTCCGTGTACAATAGCAGTAAAGGCTTGTTCAAGTTTTACCTTATTGTATGCGGTATTTCTCTGTATTTCATCTCTACTTGAAGCTATTGCAGACAAAACTGTGTCAATTAAGATACTTTTGGATGTTTTATCTTTTCCTGGATCGATTTTGTTTCTATTCTGCGCCTTTAGAGGACACGGTTCGAAGGATACTGATCCGGGATGTGATTTTGATGCTTGCTATGCACCTTTGCAAGGTGAGGAACATGATTCAACTGACGAAACCAGTGTCAACCATGACATTACTCCCTTAGCCAATGCTGGGGTTTTAAGTAAAATGTTCTTTTGGTGGTTGAATCCTCTATTGCAGAAGGGTAAGGAGAAAATTCTAGAGAACAATGATATTCCAACTTTGCAGCAGGCATGTCAAGCTCAAGCATGCTACTTGAAGTATACCGACCGACTGAGTGAACAGAAACGAAGAAATTCAAGTGGTTCAATTTCTATGCTGTCAATAATTGCATATTCTCACTGGAAAGCAATGTTAACTTCCGGGGTCTTTGCATTGATCAAGGTTCTCACACTATCTACAGGTCCGTTGTTTCTTAGAGCTTTTATTGCTGTCGTTCAAGGTAATGAAACCTTTAAGTATGAGGCTTACGTGCTGACCATTGGCCTGCTTATAGCAAAATGCTTGGAGTCTATATCTGAGAGGCAATGGTTCTTTATAACAAGAATGGTTGGACTTCAAGTTAGGTCTATGCTATCTGCAGCAATATACCGAAAGCAACAACAATTATCGAATGCTGCTAAAATGAATCATTCTCCTGGTGAGATAGTGAGTTATGTCACCCTAGATGCCAACAGAATTGGTGAGTTTCCGTATTGGTTTCATCAGATATGGGCAACAAGCGTTCAGTTTTGTCTAGCGTTATTCATTGTATACTCTTCTGTGGGATTGGCAACTTTTGCTGCATTAGCTGCAATAATATTGATAGTGGTTGCAAGTTATCCACTTACCAAATTACAGCTTGAATGTTACAAGAAAATCATGTCGGCGCAAGACAAAAGACTTAAAGCAATTACGGAGGCACTCGGAAATATGAAGTTATTGAAGTTGCATGCTTGGGAGACACATTTCAAGAAGGTTATTGAAAGTTTAAGGAAAGATGAGTTCAAATGGATAATAGGGATTCTGTCACAAAAAGGGTACCAACTAGTTTTGTTTTGGTCGTCTCCCATTGTAGTGCCTGCTGTTACTTTCTGGACTTGCTACTTGCTAGGGATTACACTCAATGCTAGTAATGTCTTCACATTTTTGGCGAGTCTTCGCATTGTTCAAGAGCCGGTTAGGTTGATTCCTGATATTGTTCAAGTATTCATTGGGGCTAAGGTTTCCCTGGACCGGATTCTGAAATTCCTTGAAGCACCAGAGTTGGGAAACAGAAAGCTAGAGCAAGAATGTGAAGACAAAAATTTTGAGCACTCCATTCTCATTAAGTGTAATGAAATCTCTTGGGACATTAACCCTTCATCCAAACCTACCTTAAAAGACATAGATTTTGTGGTTAAACCAGGAGAAAAGGTTGCCATTTGTGGAGAAGTTGGCTCAGGAAAATCAACTCTTTTAGCTGCTGTTCTTGGAGAAGTTCCAAAAGTCAATGGCACAGTAAGTGAGAACAAACTCTCAATTCCAACATTGTATATTTTTCCAAGTACTAATAATTTCATGTCAAAACCTTACTTGAGTTTCTATGTGGACCATCAGGTTCATGTGCATGGGAAGAAAGCATATGTTTCTCAGACAGCATGGATCCAAACAGGAAGTATACAAGAAAACATTCTTTTTGGCTCTGTGATGGACCCTGTCTGGTATCAAGAAGTGGTTGGGAAGTGTTGCTTAATAAAAGATCTAGAGATGCTTCCTTTTGGGGACCTTACTGAAATTGGAGAAAGAGGCGTTAATCTCAGTGGTGGACAAAAGCAGAGAATTCAGCTAGCTCGTGCATTGTATCAAAATGCAGATATCTATTTTCTGGATGATCCATTCAGTGCTGTAGATGCTCAAACTGCAACAAGCCTTTTTAATGTGAATCCATAACTTTTTGTCTTATATATATGTATGCATGTATACACACTTAAAAATCTAACACCCTTTTGTTTTATGTAGGAATATGTGATGAGAGCTTTGTCTGATAAAACTGTTTTACTTGTGTCCCATCAAGTTGACTTCCTTCCAGCTTTTAATTCTATATTGGTAAGTGCGATAATTTCGAATACAATATGATTACAAGATATGATTATAACATATTAAAAATGATTATAACATCGTCCAAGTATCTGATTATATGACAGTTGATGTCTGGTGGGGAAATTATAGAGGCTGGTACTTATGATCAGCTGCTAGCTTCAAGCCAAAAATTCCAGGACCTTGTAAACGCTCACAATAACACGATTGGATCCGAAATGGATGTCTCGTATTCTTCTAATGGAAGAGTTATGGCATCCAAAGATGTGATCAAGAATGTACATGTTAAGGAAGAGCCTATAATGGCTACTGGAGAACAATTAATTAAGGAGGAAGAAAGAGAAACAGGAGATACAGGTTTGAAGCCTTACTTGCAGTATTTGAGACACAACAAGGGCTTTCTATATTTCACCTTAGCAATTCTTTTCCATGTGGCATTCATAATTGGGCAATTAGTACAAAGCTACTGGTTAGCAGCTGAGCTCCAAAGTAGTGAAGTAAGCAGCAAGGAATTACTCACTGTTTTTACAGTGATTGGGTTTTGTTTAGCAATCTTTTTGCTCCTTAGATCCTTCTATGTAGTTCTTCTTGGTCGTGGAGCTTCAGAATCTATCTTTTCTACACTGTTGAAGTCTTTGTTTAGAGCTCCAATGTCCTTTTATGACTCAACACCTGTGGGAAGAATACTGAGTCGAGTAAGTGTTGTCAAAATCTTCATTTTCATGGAAATTCTATTCTTCCTTGAACTTACTGTTTACAGTTTCCATTTTACTTTAATAGGTGTCATCAGATTTAAGCATCATTGACCTTGATATGGCTTTCAAGTTATCAATCACAGTTGGAACAACCATGAATACCTACTTCAGCTTTTTTGTATTGGCAGTGCTAGCTTGGCCAGTTGCATTTGTCATTATTCCCATGGTTTATCTGACCATACTCTTACAGGTCTTACATACATGCAAAAAAACCAAGTTTTTATCATAAGTTGTTTTCTTTTAACGAGTTCTTAATTGCTCTACTTTCTTGAAAACAATTAGAGACACTACTATGCTTCTGCAAAGGAGTTGATGAGAATCACTGGAACAACAAAGTCTTCAGTTGCTAGCCACCTTGCTGAATCCATTGCTGGAGCCATGACAATCCGAGCTTTCGGAGGGGAAGACCGATTCTTTTTAAAGAATATGAATCTGATTGATGCCAATGCAAGTCCAGACTTTTATACTTTTGTTGCCAATGAGTGGTTAATCCAAAGGTTGGAAATATTGTGTGCCATTGTTCTTTCATCCACAGCCCTTTCCATGACTTTGATTTATCTTGGACCATCTGCATCTGGTTAGTTCAAGCAGGGTTTAGTTCTTCGAAAAATACTGAATATGTTCTCATCACTTTGGATTATGCTCTAACCATGTTTTGTGGATTTCAATGGCAGGGTTAATTGGAATGGCACTGTCATATGGCCTCTCATTAAATGTATTCCTAGTTGTTTCGGTGAAGAATCAATGCTTTCTATCAAGTTCAGTTGTTTCAGTAGAAAGGGTAGAGCAATACATGCATATTCCTAGTGAAGCTCCCGAAGTAATTGAAACTAACCGGCCTACACACGGCTGGCCTTGTCTTGGAAAAGTCGAGATTTGTAATTTGAAGGTATAATCAAAAGGTTTTACTAACTATTTTCTCCATTTGTTGAGTCATGAACTTTACAGGGAATGCATAATAAAACGTCAAACTCATCAAGCAGGTTCGTTATTGGCCTAATGCTCCGCTGGTCCTTCATGGCATCAGCTGCATATTTGAAGGAGGAAGTAAGATTGGGATTGTTGGTCGGACCGGCAGTGGAAAAACGACTCTTATCAGTGCTTTGTTCCGCCTAGTAGAGCCTGCAGATGGAGAAATCATCATTGATAACCTTGACATCTGTACAATTGGGCTTCATGATTTGAGATCACATTTGGGGATCATCCCTCAAGATCCAACTCTTTTTGGTGGATCTGTTAGATATAATATAGATCCTTTAGAACAGCATACTGATAATGAAATATGGGAGGTATGTGTTTTACCATATCATGCACCAATAACCAGCCTTGTATTTTTGCTGACTTGATGAATTTCTAATCATTGAATGTTAAGGTTCTCGAAAAGTGTCAACTCCGAGAGGCGGTTCAAGCAAAAGAAGGCGGCCTGAACTCCACCGGTAAGAAAAACAAAGATACCAGAGTTGGTTTTTTCCAATTCGCTTCCATTAACAACATGAAAACAATAAGTGCAGTTGTACAAGATGGATTGAACTGGAGCATGGGGCAGCGACAATTATTCTGCCTGGGGCGAGCATTGCTAAAGAGAAGCAAGATCCTAGTCCTTGATGAAGCAACTGCATCGATCGACAACACAACGGACTCGATCATCCAAAAAACAATAAGAGCTGAACTCAAAGACTGCACGGTGATAACTGTGGCTCACAGAATACCAACTGTGATGGACTGCAATATGGTGCTTGGCATTAGTGATGGTGAGAAGATATCTTGATATGCAAATAGTCCATCGACTTTTTATTGATATTGTATATGATTTGTTTCGATTTACAGGGAAATTGGTGGAGTTTGATGAACCAATGAAGCTGATGAATAAGGAAGGGTCATTGTTTGGACAGTTAGTCCAAGAATACTGGTCACGTTCCTCCTAATATAATGGTACTTGAAGATTGGTAATAAAGTTCTCTTTCATAGAGCACAATTACTGTAGAACAAGCTATCAACTTTAGAAACGAGAAAACCAAGTCACTATTCTGATTTAATTTTATGTAAACAGTAAAAAGATTTTTAGTTACCCCTCCAAGGCCAAAGAAGAAAAAGAAACAAGATATACATAAAAATGACAAATGCAATTACTGTGGGAACACACCATTCTCAAGGACAGGTTGAGTTCTTGTTACTGTTGCAGATGGCATTTTACTGCAATTCACCCATCTGCTATCAAGAATTTCACCTTCATCAGCTTGTCTTTCCATTGCTTGAACCCTTTTGGTCTTCAAAACCTTAAGTAATACCAAACAAAAGTAACCTGACAAAACCAGCATACCAAATCCAAGCACAACACCTATCACCCATGGATACCATGGCCTTTTTTCCCTCTTTAGTGGAACAAGAACAGAAAAATGGCCTTGGTTTGAAGTGTAACACACATTGGAAGACATTATGGGACTGAAATCAACTGTCCCATTACTGTTGAAAGCTGCACATCTTGCTGAATCAGGGTATTTCAGGTTGGGAAAATGGATTGATATAGGCTTCCCCATTGTGTCAAGGTTGATACTTTTTAAGCTTTTGGCTCTAGCATTCGACGCATCGAAAACCATAAAACCGATGACGGGAGCAATCATTGAGTAACCTTGAACTCTGTAGTAGTATGAAGACCAGTTGCCAAGGGTCTCGTAGACTATCGCGACCCTTCGGACGTGAGGAACCAGAAAGGTCCGTGATGGGATACGAAAACAACTAAAATTAGCCCCTTTCTTCCACAACGTCCGGCTTCGGATTCGCGCAATGGAAACGCCCATGCCTGACAGATTAACCGGAAGATTAGCTTTGTATAAAGCTCCAGTATGAGGTCTGTGCCTAGTAACCAATGCTCTGAAAGCAAAATCCTGAAGAAATGTATCCAAGGAACCATTGGAAAAGCTGTGTAAGCTATGAACATATGAAAGAAAACATAAGTACAAACTGAAAACCAAATAAACGAGTGTGAAGCTCATGTTGGGTTGTTGTTATTTCCTGGTAAAAGAAACACATACAAGCAAGAAGATTATGAAGAAAGGGGTAGCTTTGAAATGCATTGTTGGATGATGATGCTTTTCCAAACAAATTGATTTAAGCATGCTTTTAAAAGGGTCCCAATTAGTTTGTTGTATCAAAAGTTTTATGCATCTTTTAGGTTATGATTTTTTCATTTTTAATTTCACTAAACCGTTCATTACTCCAGAGCATCGTGCACGTTTAATTTTGACGTGTTGACTTATTTTAATTAAGGTGGGGGTCTAGTTTGCTACATGCAATTCAAGTCCCATTAATGATTAAAGTCCATTTGTGTTGAAAAAACAGAGAATCTTTGCTTCTTAGGCACTTAGACCCCGTTCATTGCGGGAAAACAATATTACATCATTGGTTAATTTCTGTTGTTAGGCCCTGCGCTTTTTGAATCTTAAAATTTTAGTCTTAATCCAAACAGTAACAATTAGATCAATTCGGTTAAATTCAAGTACTGGTCATATACTATGCATATTTTCATAGATTTAGTCCATATCTAGTTGGATTATTTTCAGTCCTTATACTTTGTGAATTTTGAAATTTCAATCTTGACATAAATGCCGGCCGTTAATCCATCAATTGAACTTTTAGTGAGTAAAATGTGAAGTTAACAAGTTAACTTGATGTTACAGATATGATAATAATGTATGCTGCATTATATTTTGAAAACAATAAAACTTAATGAAATTTTAAAATTTGAAAGATTTAGGACTAAAATGATCCAATTAAAGTATAAGGATTAAATCTATAATTTTCATAAAGTACAAGGATTAATGGAAGAATTTAACCTCAGATCATTGCTGTATCAACACTTTGATTGATTTATAAGAAAAATGATTAGAGTGTTATTTAATAAAGTCGTAAACCATGGCTACAAATTCAAAAGGCCAAACTAACAAAGATTTTAATTAGAACTCAAAATAATAATAATAATAATTCAAGGTCTGGGGCTCATTGTCGCACTTTAAATTCGAGTTTCTAAAAAGGCATAATTCTGCTTCTAGTCCCTATACTCATCACACATTTGAAATCTAGTCCATTTACTTTTATTTCCTTAAATGTAGCCCCTCCTCTGATTTAATCATTGAAGACCAATATTGAAAAATGTTGCAACCTTAGATTCAATATTTTTATTTGATTATTTGACTTTTTACACGTGTAATATTAATCGCATGAGTAATTTTTTAATTTTAAAAAGGACACAATCTAATTTGATGGTGTTATTAATTGGATTTCAATTATTAAATCAAAAGAGTAACAAGACTATGTTTGATAAATTAAAATTTAAGTATTGAATTTTTATACTGAATTTATATTATAAAATTGTTTAATATATTACTAAAAATTAAGCACGAAATATAACTATTTTATTTGATTATAGTATATCTTGATTTTTAAAAATCATTATTTTATAATTTTAATCCTATTAATATGATATTATATTTTGAATAATGTCGAACAAAAGTTAAAGATAAAATTGAATAGTTTGATTTTAATAAAACGAAAAAATAAGATTTTAAAAATAAAATCAGTTTAATAATTTCCACAAGTAATAAGCGACTATCTACTTACTTATCATACTCAAACACTTTTTGTTGAAAATTTTATATTAAATAAAAATTTAATATGATTATCAAATACAAATAACAAATTTAAATGTTAAAAAAAATTGAAGGCTTAAATTCTTAAAAGTAAATTTAAAAGATGAGAAGCATAATTAGACCTTTCTATCCTAATGCAACCTCTTCTCTATTTGGTTTAAAGATGGGCATTTTAGATGAGGATGGGGAAATCTATTTAAGTCGTGATGATTGTTGGTAAATTAGTGTTGTTCCCCTTTTTCCTGGCATAACCAAGAAAATGTCCTCAAATGGTAAAAAAAGTTAATTTAAGTTACCACCTTTATTTATATACACTTTTATCAGGAAATAATTGAGAATTTGGCCAAAATGCCTGCCAGCGAAAAAGATGGCATTTGTCAATAGAAAAGAAAACGGTGGCAATTTTTATTTATTTATAAATATTAAATTTATATATCAAATTTTAATTTTGATTATTTTTTACATATAAAGAAATAAAAACGTACATTTATTTTCATATTAAAATAATATAGTTTTTTTGTGTATGTAATGTTTCAACGTAAAATAATATTAACTTGATAATATTGTTAATAATTTATGAAAATTAAATTAAATTAGAATTTCATATATAAAATCGTATAAAATAAAAAATTATTTATGACATTACACATTAAATCATAATTCATGTTTAATGATAACATTTATTCTTTTATGGGAATTCCACGAAAGCTTTGCTTCCATTTCAGGTCTAATTGAGTCATAAGGGTTCATTGGGCGACATGACTCGTGAATTTACAGTTTCCAACCTTAATCGTTTAGCATTTGGAAAGCCCTTCTGGCTCCCCTAATGGAGGCTGAAACTGGGCTGGTTTTACAAGCCCTTCTTGGCTTTCACCCCATTATTTCTCATTCAAAATTTATGGTCACTAAGGTAAGCCTAGATCAAAGGTCAAAAGCAGAGGTAATCGAGTCAAGCAGCACGAATAGTGAAAAATTCAAATTTAACTCGAAATCTTTGCTTCAATCTCAGTTTGAACTTAATTCGAAGTAATATTGAAGTATTAGAGTTGAAGTTGATTAAATTTGTTTATATGATTTATATATTTGAATTTGGGTTTGAATTCATTTCAAATATACAAATTTGAAATTTAAATAATAAATTTTAGATTTTAGGGTTTTAAGTTTGTATAAAGTAATAATTTAATATTATAAATAAAATTTAAAATATGCGTCTCTATACTTTTTCAAAATTTTAGAATTAAGTCCCTGTACTTTTATTTTTAGGATTTAGTCTCTTTACTTTTTAAAATTCAAAATTCAAATCTAACTATAAACACTGTTATACCCCTCCGCCAGAAAGACACGTGTCAAACTTAAAAAGCATCATTGACTCTATATTTACCCTTTGAGCACAACCATCCAACCCACTTCAAACGAAGTCTACCACTCGTGTTCATAGAAGAACATTATCCTAATGTGAACACACTTCTAAGACAATAATGAGTCTATTAAGGCTTAATTAACTCATATTGATATAATCCTATAATACGTACCCATGATTATCCATTATATGTCTAACGGGATTAAACGTTTATCTAACCAATATCATACTAGTGGACAAGGGGACTTTTTCCTATAAATACCTCAAAAAACTATAGGCAAGGGATTGACCCTTTCTATACCCTATAGTTACTTTGAGCATTGATATTTCCAATCAGCATGTCCTCTTGTCCTTGTTTCGGCTCTCAATCCCTACAAGTGAACCGACCTCTACTATATCACCTTGATCTCCTCCTCTTTCCACCTTGTCTTTCTCCATTGATATACTTTGTATCAACATTTGGTGCGATGAGCATGGATCGAAAAAATGTCTCAGAATTAGAATGATGCTACCCACAATCCCATTAACAAAACATCGACACCAACCTTGCCAATTCCTCCACTCCTATGATTGTAACGATTTCACAAACATTGAATTTCTTTCAAACCAAAACAAAACACCAATTTCCCCAACCATGGGTATCATGGAAGTTTTCACACAACTTCTAAATACCTTTAATTATTCCCCAGTTAATCCTTCCACTGTGGCCTTGGCTTCAATTCCTAACATGCCATCCTCCACTGCCACCCCACAAGGCCCCAGAGATGATATCTTAAAATAAATCTTTTCTTGTTTAGCCTTGCAATCTCAACCTACAACAGCGGCTATTCTGTAACAGCCCGACTCTGGGCCTAGTCGGAACAGTGGTTTCGGGACCACAAATCCGACGAGGAAAAACATGGTTATTATTATATTTTCATGGTCTACAATTTTACGAAAAAATTTCGTTCAAAAATTTCGACGTTTGGGCACTCAATTTAGTCAAAAGGACTAAATTGTAAAAAAGTGCAAAAGTTGAGTTCTATATGTTAGAAGTGTCTAATTGATATAAAATTATAAATTTGGGGTCCTTATGTGGTAATTAGACCATTAGTTAATTGATGGACAAAAATAGACATAAGAAATGGGTGAAATAGATTTTTTTAAAATGGGGGGCATTTTGGTCATTAGTAAATAAATAGAATTAAAATGGGAAAAAGATGGAAAAATGGTGTCCATCTTCATTAAGCTGCTGCCAAAATTTGGAAGACACCATAGCTAGGGTTTCTTTGCTTTCTCAAGCTCATAGTAAGTGCATCCTAGCCCCGTTTTTAATGTTCTTTGCATTTTTGAAATCCTCGTAGCTCGGTTTAGCTTATTCTAGCAATAATTCGTGTTAGGGTTCATATTTGGAAAAATACCCATAGGTGAAATGTGTTTATTTTGCTGTTTTATGGTAGAATATGAAGCTAGAAATTATGTTAAACAACTTTTGCTAAGCGATTTTATGCGAAAACGGGTAAATAGACATAATCGGTAAAAAAAACGTAATGTTCAAAAGTGTGTGTTAGAGTGGGAATTTGATGTTGCCATAGAAGGGAAAAATGTTCAGCATGTCATAAAACATAAGAATAAGAGATGAAGTTTAATTTTCAAGCTTGGGGGACAAAAGTGTAATTATGCAAAAGTTTGGGGGTAAAATTGTAATTTTTCAAAAAGTTGGGTGGTGGATTATTTTAATAAATGTGGACGTTAAATGAGTTAAATTTGCTATTATAGATCAAGAAAGACGAGAAGACTACCTCAAACGGGGAAAAGAGAAAGTAGTGGAGTAAATTGCAAAATTACGATATTTTGCACCGAGGTAAGTAAACATGTGAAATAATGCATTATTTTGATATTATTTGATATGTGTTGAGATTTATTTGAACATAGAATAAATATTTGGCAAGGATACTAAAAATGTGGCTAAGTGGGGAAATGTGGTAAAGTGTTAAAAAACACGGTTTCCGGTTGAACACTCGGAATAGGCCGGATTACATTGAATAAAAAGGGGGTTGCTAAGTGCTGATTCCCTAAATCATTGGTGGTTGCTAAGTGCTGATTCCACCATATCTTTGAATGTGAAAGGGGTTGCTAAGTGCTGATTCCCCAATTCATTGGTGGTTGCTAAGTGTTGATTCCACCGTATCTTAAATGTGAAGGGGGTTGCTAAGTGCTGATTCCCCCGAGGGGTTGCTAAGTGTTGATTCCCCGAATCATTGGTGGTTGTTAAGTGCTGAACCCACCGTATCTTAAATGTGAAAGGGGTTGCTAAGTGCTGATTCCCCGATTCATTGGTGGTTGCTAACTGCTGAATCCACTGATAACGGTTAACATTCCGAGTGTTCAACGAGTAAATTGGGAAGGTGAATATTTATATATATGATGGAAAAGTTTATGGGAGGAATATTGGGTTTGATACTTAATCAACCCATGGGTAAGATGGGAGGAAGTATAAAAAACTACAAAAGAGCAAATTAAATATAAAACTGTTTTGAACAACAGCAGTTGGGAAACTTTGAAAAATCACCATAAATGGTGGAAAATGAATTGGAGATTGAATAATATATGAAATTAAAGCTAAGTGAGTCTATTTTCATATTAAATAAACAGATCAAGCAAAAGAGTTGTATATTTGGGGATATTTGAATTTATTTGAGACAGGACTGGATTAATTTCGAAATTTCCTATTCCAATTTTGGAAAATCACCAAAAATTGTGAAAAACTAATTATGGCCTGAAATTTATATGCCTGGATTCCTTATTGAGTATATTTTTAATAGAAACAAACAAGACCATTTTTTGAATTTTGTACAGAGAGTTAAGTAAATTTTAGTAAAGGGAGGTCGAACAGTCAAAGGAAACAGGGAATATTTAAAGAATAAACTGTACTAATTGGCTAAATCAAAAATTCTAAAAATTTTATGGTGAAAAGGTATATGAGTATAACTTTGGGGAAAATTTACGTAAATTAATTTGGAGTCCTGTAGCTCCAGATAAAAATAAATTAGCGTCTATGACGCAGAAAGACAATTTGCTGGAAATTAAACGAACCTTGAAATTTATGTGTGACTAAAATTATGCTGCTATGAAATCATGTGGGAAATTTATTTATTTGTCATATGTTTACTTACTAAGCTATATGCTTACTCGTTTTTATTTTCCCTTGATTATAGTGACATCAGCCAGCTCGAAATTTGGACGAAGTCAGATAATCATCCACACTATCATCAATGCTTGGGTATTTTGCAACTCATATTTTGGAAACATGGCATGTATAGACGACTTTATGTATCGTGGCGTAAACTAATATATATGTTTCGGTTTAAAATGTTGGTATTCATTATTAAATAAATTGTGTTTGGTCATACAACTATTTTTGGTTGGATTATTGGATCTGTTTGAAAGTGTGATTGAAAACTTACAGGGGGTTGTATGTAAAAACAAGCAGAAATGCTGTCGAAATTTTAAAAAAAAGATTTAGTAATACCTCATACTCTTTCTGTTAAGGAATACGGGTAAGGGGTGTTACATTTTAGTGGTATCAGAGCTATGGTTTAGTCGATTCTCGGACCAATAAAATATGTGTGAAAGTCAGTCTATACATGCCATAAATATATTGTGATAGTGTGATGATTTCTGACAATTTAAAATTTTGTTTTATATGGTAAATGAATCCTAACCGAAGTGTGACAGATGATGTTGAAAGTAACGCGCCGGCTCTCACACAAGGGACTGCGCATGAAGAAAGTAGACATGAGACATATAGTTAGGGTGAGGCTCGGGAAGCCTTCCTTCGGATGATGAGTGATTGGTATACAGAATATGTTCGTGCAAATCCGAATGTTCCACCTCCTCCACCCCCTCCTATTCCTCAACCGATCCCCGTAGCTCCACAAAGTGTTGGGTTAGTAAGATCAAGTAAACCACCAGTTAACAGAATTCGAAAGCATGGGGCTGAAGATTTCAGGGCTAATGTTGATGATGATTCGGAAAAAGCAGAGTTTTGGCTTGAAAATACTATCCGGGTATTTGATGAATTATCCTGTACTCCTGATGAATGTTTGAAATGTGCTGTGTCTTTACTGAAGGATTCAACATACCGTTGGTGGAAAACATTAATATAGGTGGTTCCGAAAGGAAGAGTTACTTGGGACTTCTTTCAGGAGGAATTCAGAAAGAAATATATAAGACAACAGTTTATTGATCAGAAACGTAAGGAGTTTCTTGAATTGTAACAGGGTCGAAGGTCAGTGGCAGAATATGAACGGGAGTTTGTTAGGCTCAGCAAATATGCCCAGGAATGTGTGCCCACAGAGGCTATTATGTGTAAAAGATTCGAAGAGGGGTTAAACGAATATATCAGATTGTATGTTAGGGTTTTAGAGTTAAAAGAATTTGTAGTATTGGTTGATCGAGCCTGCAAAGCTGAAGAATTGAGTAAAGAAAAGAGAAGAGCGGAGATGGAAGCTCGAGATGTAAGAAAAAGGTTAATGAGCAGGACCTTTCAATCCCAACCGAAGAAGTTTAAAGGGATGGATCCACGACCAACTGGTACAACTGGGTATTCACGTAGAGATCGAGGGAAACCATATTCTGGAGCTAAAACTCAAGCTACCTCAGTGGCCAGTGTAAGCAATGTGGGGAATACCAGACCTGAGTGTCAACAATGTGGCATGCGACATGCTGGTGAGTGTTGGGGATTTAAACGAGCCTGTTTCAGATGTGGTTCTCAAGAACACTATATAAAAAATTGCCCTGAGAGAATAGAGGAAGAAAGATTGCAGAGAGCTGGAACAGGTGATATTGTCAGTTGAGGTAGACCACCGAGGAATACTGGGAGCAAAGCCAGTAGTAAAAGTGTGGCGAAAGATACAGCTGGGAGATCAGAAACTAGAGCGCCTGCCAGAACTTATGCCATACGTGCTCGTGAGGATGCATCATCTCCTGACGTAATTACTGGTACATTTTCTCTTCATGATATTGATGTTGTTGCTTTGATTGACCCTGGGTCTACTCATTCATATGTATGTGTAAATTTAGTATCTAGTAGGAATTTGCCTGTTGAAAATACTGAATATGTGGTTAAAGTATCAAATCCTTTAGGCAAATATGTCTTAGTCGATAAGGTTTGCAAGAATTGTCCTTTGATGATTCGAGGTTACTGTTTCCTGGCTAATTTGATGTTGTTACCATTTGATGAGTTTGATGTTATTTTGGGGATGGATTGGTTGATATTGCATGATGCCAAGGTAAATTGTAGACAGAAAATCCTTGAATTGAAGTGTGAAAAAGGTGAAATTCTCTGGGTTGAAGCAGATGAGCCGAATAAATTGCCTATAGTGATTTCGCACATGTCTGCTCAGAAATACTTAAGAAAAGGATGTGAAGCCTATATTGCTTATGTGTTGAATACTGATATAACCGGGTCGAAGCTTGAATCAGTGCCGGTAGTTTGTGAGTTTCCAGATGTATTTCCAGAGGAATTGCCTCGGTTACCTCTGATCAGAGAAGTTGAGTTTGCTATCGATTTGTTACCTGGTACTGCACCGATTTCTATTGCTCGATATGGGATGGCTCCGACAGAATTGAAAGAATTAAAGGCTCAGTTGCAAGAATTGACGGATAAAGGATTTGTGAGACCGAGTTTTTCTCCTTGGGGTGCTCCTGTGTTATTTGTGAAAAAGAAGGACGGCTCTATGAGACTTTGTATTGACTATCGTCAGCTCAACAAAGTGACTATAAAGAACAAGTATCCCTTGCCGAGAATTGATGATTTGTTTGACCAACTAAAAGGAGCAACAATGTTTTCAAAGATTGACCTGAGATCTGGTTACTATCAGTTGAGAGTTAATGAGTCCGATGTGCCAAAGACCGCTTTCAGAACGAGGTATGGACACTATGAATTTCTGGTAATGCCTTTTGGGTTGACAAATGCTCTGGCTATTTTTATGGATTTGATGAATTGAATTTTCTGACTGTATCTGGATAAGTTCGTGGTAGTGTTCATAGATGATATTTTAATTTATTCTTGGGATGAATCTAAGCATGCAGAACATTTGAGAACTGTGTTGCAGATTCTGAGGAAGAAGAAATTATATGCTAAATTCAGCAAAAGTGAGTTTTGGCTTCGCGAAGTTAGATTCTTGGGACATATAGTTTCAAGTGAAGGTATTCGGGTTGATCCAAGCAAAATTTCAGCAATTGTTGATTGGGAGCCACCAAAGAATGTGACCGAGGTTAGAAGTTTTCTGGGTTTAGCCGACTATTACAGACGGTTTGTCAAGGGATTCTCGATGATTGCTTCTCCTATGACTAAGTTACTACAGAAGAATGTCAAGTTTGAATGGACTGATAAATGTCAGCAAAGTTTCGAGAAATTGAAGGCATTGTTGACTGAGGTGCCAGTGTTGGTGCAACCTGAGTCAGGAAAGGAGTTTGTAATTTATAGTGATGCATCGTTGAATGGTCTTGGGTGTGTGTTAATGCAAGAGGGCAAAGTAATCAAGAAAGCTGAAACCGCACGAGAAGAATTATCCAACGCATGATTTAGAATTGGCTGCCATTGTTTTTGCTTTAGAAATTTGGCGTCATTATTTGTATGGTGAAAAGTGCCGAATCTTCGTTGATCATAAGAGCTTGAAGTATTTAATGAGCGAAAAAGACTTCAATTTGCGGCAAAGAAGATGGCTCGAACTAATTAAAGACTATGAATTAGTGATTGATTATCACCCTGGGAAAGCTAATGTGGTTGCTGATGCCTTGAGCAAAAAATCTTTATTTGCCTTAAGAGCTATGGGTACGAGATTAACTTTATCTGATGATGGCTCAATGTTGGCTGAATTGAGAGCTAGACCGTTATTTCTTCAGCAAATTCGGGAAGCTCAAAAGAATGACAGTAAATTGCAAGCCAGGAGAGCTCAGTGTGAAGCAGGTGTTGACTCAGATTTTCGAATTGGTTCAGATGATTGCCTGATGTTCCAGGATAGAGTATGTGTACCGAAGAATGATGAGTTAATTCGGACCATTTTATGTGAGGCACATAGTGGTGATTTGTCAGTTCACCCAGGTAGTGTGAAAATGTATAATGATTTGAAGAAATTGTATTGGTGGCCGAGCATGAAAAAGGATATCTCGGAATTTGTATCAAAGTGTTTAATTTGTTAACAAGTGAAAGCTGAACATCAAGTACCATCGGGTTTATTTCAGTCGATAATGATTCCAGAGTGGAAGTGGGACAGTATCACGATGGATTTTGTGACAGGATTGCCCTTAACTCCAAAGAAGAAAGATGTTATTTGGGTAATTGCTGATAGACTGACAAAGTCAGCCCATTTCATTCCTGTACGCATTGATTACTCACTTGACAAGTTGGTGGAGTTATATGTTGCTGAAATAGTGAGATTACACGGGTGCCTAAGTCTATTATATCGGATAGAGATCTGAGATTCACTTCGAGGTTTTGGATAAAGTTGTTGGAAGCTTTGGGTACAAAATTGAACTTTAGTACCGCGTTTCATCCGTAAACTGACGGACAATCGGAAAGAGTGATTCAAGTTCTTGAAGACATGCTCCGGTGTTGTATTTTAGAATTTGAAGGCAGTTAGGAGAAATATCTACCATTGGTTGAATTTGCTTATAACAATAGCTATCAGTCAAGTATACGAATGGCATCGTATGAAGCATTATATGGGCGTAAGTGTAGAACTCCTTTATATTGGACTGAACTCGGTGAAAACCAGATTCATGGAGTTGATTTGGTGAAAGAAACTGAAGAAAAAGTGAAAATAATCCGTGACTGCTTAAAGGCTGCTTCAGATCGGCAAAAGTCATATGCGGATTTAAAGAGGAAAGAGATTGAGTTTCAAGTGGGTGATAGAATGTTTTTGAAAGTATTTCCATGGAAGAAGATTCTGAGATTTGGCCGTAAAGGCAAATTGAGTCCACGTTTTATTGGACCATATGAAGTTATTGAAAGAGTTGGACCTGTAGCTTATCGGTTAGCTTTGCCGGCAGAGTTAGAAATGATACATAATGTATTTCATGTATCAATGTTGCGACGCTATCATTCGGATCCTTCACATATAGTTTCTCCTACAGAGATTGAAGTTCGACCGGATATGACTTATGAGGAGGAACCGATAAAGATTCTGGCTCGAGAGGTCAAACAGTTAAGGAATAAAAGTGTAGCCTTAGTGAAAGTGTTGTGGCAAAGACATGGAATGAAAGAGGCTACGTGGGAACCGGAGGAAGTTATGAGGAAACAGTACCCAAACCTCTTTTTTGGTAAGATTTTCGTGGACGAAAATCCCTAAGGGGGGAGAATTGTAACAGCCCGACACTGGGCCTAGTCGGAACAGTGGTTTCAGGACCACAAATCCGACGATGAAAAACATGGTTATTATTATATTTTCATGGTCTACAATTTTACGGAAAAATTTCGTAAAAATTTCGTTCAAAAATTTCGACGTTTGGGCACTCAATTTAGTCAAAAGGACTAAATTGTAAAAAAGTGCAAAAGTTGAGTTCTATATGTTAGAAGTGTCTAATTGATATAAAATTATAAATTGGGGGTCCTTATGTGGTAATTAGACCATTAGTTAATTGATGGACAAAAATAGACATAAGAAATGGGTGAAATAGATTTTTTTTAAATGGGGGCATTTTGGTCATTAGTAAATAAATAGAATTAAAATGGGAAAAAGATGGAAAAACGGTGTCCATCTTCATTAAGCTGCTGCCAAAATTTGGAAGACACCATAGCTAGGGTTTCTTTGCTTTCTCAAGCTCATAGTAAGTGCATCCTAGCCCCGCTTTTAATGTTCTTTGCATTTTTGAAATCCTCGTAGCTCGGTTTAGCTTATTCTAGCAATAATTCATGTTAGGGTTCATATTTGGAAAAATACCCATAGGTGAAATGTGTTTATTTTGCTGTTTTATGGTAGAATATGAAGCTAGAAATTATGTTAAACAACTTTTGCTAAGCGAATTTAAGCGAAAACGGGTAAATAGACATAATCGGTAAAAAAATACGTAATGTTCAAAAGTGTGTGTTAGAGTGGGAATTTGATGTTTCCATAGAAGGGAAAAATGTTCAGCATGTCATAAAACATAAGAATAAGAGATGAAGTTTAATTTTCAAGCTTGGGGATAAAAGTGTAATTATGCAAAAGTTTGGGGGTAAAATTGTAATTTTTCAAAAAGTTGGGTGGTGGATTATTTTAATAAATGTGGACGTTAAATGAGTTAAATTTGCTATTATAGATCAAGAAAGACGAGAAGACTACCTCAAACGGGGAAAAGAGAAAGTAGTGGAGTAAATTGCAAAATTACGATATTTTGCACCGAGGTAAGTAAACATGTGAAATAATGCATTATTTTGATATTATTTGATATGTGTTGAGATTTATTTGAACATAGAATAAATATTTGGCTAGGATACTAAAAATGTGGCTAAGTGGGGAAAGGTGGTAAAGTGTTGAAAAACACGGTTTCCGGTTGAACACTCGGAAGAGGGCAGATTACATTGAATAAAAAGGGGGTTGCTAAGTGCTGATTCCCCCAAGGGGTTGCTAAGTGCTGATTCCCTGAATCATTGGTGGTTGCTAAGTGCTGATTCCACCATATCTTTGAATGTGAAAGGGGTTGCTAAGTGCTGATTCCCCAATTCATTGGTGGTTGCTAAGTGCTAATTCCACCGTATCTTAAATGTGAAGGGGGTTTCTAAGTGCTGATTCCCCCGAGGGGTTGCTAAGTGTTGATTCCCCGAATCATTGGTGGTTGTTAAGTGCTGAACCCACCGTATCTTAAATGTGAAAGGGGTTGCTAAGTGCTAATTCCCCGATTCATTGGTGGTTGCTAAGTGCTGAATCCACTGATAACGGTTAACATTCCGAGTGTTCAACGAGTAAATTGGGAAGGTGAATATTTATATATATGATGGACAAGTTTATGGGAGGAATATTGGGTTTGATACTTAATCAACCCATGGGTAAGATGGGAGGAAGTATCAAAAACTACAAAAGAGCAAATTAAATATAAAACTGTTTTGAACAACAGCAGTTGGGAAACTTTGAAAAATCACCATAAATGGTAGAAAATGAATTGGAGGTTGAATAATATATGAAATTAAAGCTGAGTGAGTCTATTTTCATATGAAATAAACAGATCAAGCATAAGAGTTGTATATTTGGGGATATTTGAATTTATTTGAGATAGGGCTGGATTGATTTCGAAATTCCCTGTTCCAAATTTTGAAAATCACAAAAAATTGTGAAAAACTAATTATGGCCTGAAATTTATATGCCTGGATTCCTTATTGAGTTTATTTTTAATAGAAACAAACGAGACCATTTTTTGAATTTTTTACAGAGAGTTAAGTAAATTTTAGTAAAGGGAGGTCAGAACCGTCGGGTAGTGAAATAGGGGAATATTTAAAGAATAAATTGTACTAATTGGCTAAATAAAAAATTATGAAAATTTTATGGTGAAAAGGTATATGAGTATAGTTTTGGGAAAAATTTACAGAACTTAATTTGGAGTCCTGTAGCTCTATATAAAAATAAATTAGCGTCTATAATGCAGAAAGACAGTTTGCTAGAAATTGAACGAACTTTGAAATTTATGTGTGACTAAAATTATGTTGCTATGAAATCATGTGGGAAATTTATTTATTTGTCATATGTTTACTTACTAAGCTATATGCTTACTTTTTTATTTTCCTTGATTATAGTGACATCACCATTCGAATTTGGACGAAGTCAGATAATCATCCACACTATCATCAACGCTTGGGTATTTTGCAACTCATATTTTCGAAACATGGCATGTATAGACGACTTTATGTATCGTGGCGTAAACTAATATATATATGTTTCGGTTTAAAATGTTGGTATTCATTATTAAATAAATTGTGTTTGGTCATACAACTATTTTTGGTTGGATTATTGGATCTGTTTGAAAGTGTGATTGAAAACTTACAGGGGGTTGTATGTAAAAACAAGCAGAAATGCTGTCGAAATTTTAAAAAAAATAGTAATACCTCATACTCTGTTCCGTTAAGGAATACGGGTAAGGGGTGTTACATATTCCAACAGGTCAAATTTCTCAACAACAACATTTACTAGGTTCCAAGCACCACGTTGTTGAGATGCTGGAAAAAATGCATCATATAGAGGAACAACTCCTGGCTCAACAACGTCAATTTTAAGAAAAGTAGGAATATCAACTCTTGCTAGATCAACAAAATGCCTACAATGAGCGATTGATCATGGAGTTGCATGCAACAAAAAATATTGTCAAAGAGGGTGAATTACCCTTTCGGCTGATCCGAAAGAAACAACACAATCAATTGTCCATAAGGATAAGAAAGGGTGTAATAATGATGAGATTTTACAAGATCCTCAACCTAATTGAGAACCTCGAAACAATACCATTCCTATTGAGGAACAAATTGCATCGTTTTGATTATAATTTTTATATGAGGCTAAAGGTTCTAAATCTAATGAAGTTTCTTTGAGCTATGCTAATGAACTTTTAACCCCTTCCATGTTGACACATAACTTGTCTACCTCTTTCAAGTTTCCTAAGTTGACTTATGCTGGTACTGAAGACCCGAAAGATTTTCTATCCCACTATAACAACCGCATGAACATTCTTGGAGCCTCGGATGTGGTGAAATGCAAAGCTTTCTTTATGGCCCTTTCTAGTATAGCCTGACAATGGTACCCTATTACTTCTTTCAAGATCTATAAATAATTTTGAGCAGCTGGCTAGGTTATTCATGAGCAGATTCTTAGCCAAAAAAACCCCACAACAATCCCCAACCTATCTCATGTCCATTCGGTAGAAAGAAAATAAACCCCTCTATGATTTCATGAAAATATTTAATGTTGCAACTATGATACCAAGTGTGTTTTCGATGCTTTAGCCATCCAAACTTTCTTGGCAGGAACCACTCACAAATTCCTCCGATTTCAACGCTGTGGCTAGGAACTCCCTTATGTCACGGCGTTAATAATGTAATTTGGAACTTTTACAATTCAGCCCATATTCGATCTCAGGTTAACATTAAAGCTTTTGTAAGCTTGTATAAGACTTGAGAATTTTTACTTATCATATTTTTTGCTTATAATGTTCATATTTGAATGTTAAATGGCTTGATTTGTGTTTATTTTTATCGTAGTTGCTTCGGCAATGAATGCGATACTTTATAATTCAGACCTGACGACTAGGTCGGGTATAGGGTGTTATAGTTTCAATCCATTATTATATTACAAATCATGTCCCACAAAATAATACTACTTTCCATTTTATTCAATTTAGTTCACTATCTCGATGGTCAATATCAATCATAGCAAATAAATTCATACGATCATTATTAATTCACATCGATATTCAATTATGCAATATGACATGAATATGCAAAGAAATAAATTTATCTCAAATCATAAGCACAAATCAAAATCTTGCATCACTCATCGATGATTATCATTTTTCCTTTCCTTTTTGACGGCACGATGTCATCTTTCACTACGACCGATAATGTTGGATCTGGTGCCCTAATTGTAGTATTTTCATCTATGTACACTTATAATTTTTTCGAACAGATTGGTTAATAAAATAATTTATGAATTATATTAATACGCTTCATATATTGTTCTTATATGGTTTTTCATGTAAAGTAAAATAGAAGAAAATATTGGCTCACTAATTATCTAATGTTTAAACTGATACTAAGCAGTATAACGTGATTTGATCGTAATACAAAAAGACAACTTATATTAGTAGAAAATCTAAACATGTCCTTAGAGGTGAGCAAAATTTAGTTCAACTCAAATAAATCGAAAAAAATGTTTGAATTTTGAATTATTCAAATATAGCTAATCGAATCGAGTTGAGTTTTCAAATTTGAATAACTTGGATAATTCGAATAAACTGAATACCAAAATATATTGTTTTAAATTTTAGATTTTAAATTATTATTTTAGTATTATTATCTTTTATTTTTTCTCATTTGCTCCACCCTAAATCAAAATCTTATTCCTATTTCGGTATTTCCTATCTCGAAAATGAAATCAAACCCCCTATTCCTAAATCAAAATCCTTAAATCAAAGTATCAAACCCTCCATCCTTCTTTAGTTCTTCATTATCAGTTTCTGAGGTTAGGTAAATCCCTCACCCGTCCCTCATTTGTCTCTGGTCTCTAGTTTTTCGCCCCTCACCCGTCTCCTACTCATCGATTTTGGTGGTGGAAATTGCCACTGATATGAGCCTTGAAGTTGTAGTAGCAGTAGTTGTTGCTTCTTCAGATACTATTGTTGTTGAATAAATTCTTATTGCTTTTGGATCTTTTAGGATTTCGATAGAGTTTGGTCGATTTCTGACTTAGCGCAATCTTGTGATTTTTGAAAGGTTGATTTTTTTGATTTATTTCATTTTCATTTTATTATTCGTTTGAAGTACTATTAACTTATTGGTAATTTAGGTTGTGCAAGGGATGATTAGTGAGCTGGAAACTCAAGGAGCTCTACCAAAGTGTAGTTTGAGGGTTTCTTCGCTTGTTACTTGCTATGGACCAAGGTTAGCTAGCTAATTTCTGTATGGTTGCTAAGAAAATTCAAGAAAGTTAATTGGAAAAGTGTATTAATTGGTTCTATTTTCACTAGGCTCGTTATAGTGAATATTTTACTATGGCACTGAGTGTTAGTGTAAAGTTGTTTGAAATGTTTTATGTGTAAGTAGTGAAATTTCTTAATTTGTCACCACATTAGGTGTTCTTATGTGTTTGGTTGTATTTTTTTGAACTTTTGTGGCAACTTTCATTACACGTATTGAGAGAGGTTCATAGACAAAGTTTTGCTTCAGATGTTGCTTCTAACCCGTTGCCTACACCATTGATTGATGTTGCATTTTCTCATACTGCTATACAACTTCTTGTAACCAAGGTAATGCTGTTCTGTTGACTATTTATATGAAGTAAAATTATATCCTTTTTCCCTCTTAAGTTGTACTTCATTGTTCTATGTTTCTAGGTTTTCTTATATCATGGTTTACTTCATGTAGAGTTTCGACATTAGTTTCAAAATTTCTTCTCTTGAATTCCATAGTAGTAAAGTAACATATATATTACTAAATAGGCCAGGATTGCACTTGAAAGGAGGAGATTTCTAAAAAATGTAGAAACAACAGTGCAAAGACAAGCGATTTGGTCAAATTTGGCTTATGAAATGATTGTAGAGTTCTGTGGTCTTTATGCTGAGGAGGTAAGTAAATAATAGGTAATTAGTCGTTTGAGCTCTTCTTGAGGATTTATGTCAAATTATCAATATAGTTGGTGTGGTTTAAGGAGAAAACAATAACAAGTTAGTAGAATTAGACTGAAAAATGAGTAAGAAGTTGGAACTCTTACAAACGCAGGGAATAAGCTATATAGTTTTATAACCAAAACATTATTATTTTTGTTTGAACTAATAAACTTCAGAAACTAAAGGTTTTATGACCCTATGTTTTCAAGAGTTCCAAGTTCTATCATACATGATTTTTGAACTGATGTTTTATTGTTATCGGTTTGTTGTGTTATTATTGCTAGTTTATTGGACTTTTGTTGTGTTGTTTTTATTTTTTATTTTTTTGTTTTGATTGGTGTAGTTTTCTACTGTATTTTAGACTTCTGCTTATGTTTTCTTTTATAATCTTGTTGGGTTGTTGCTGTTGTTTACTTGAACTCATGTTGTGTTGCTTTTATTTGTTCACTTGTTTACTTCAATTTTCCTTTATTTGGTCATGTTTAAAAACTATAAAGAATAATATTTTTAAAAAACATTACATAAAAATAAACAACACCAAATTATTTTTTTAATTTAACTCGAAAAAATATATTCGATTTGATTCAATTCGAACTCCATCTCGCTCGACTCGATTCGAGAAAATTTCAAATCAAGTTAGGATGATATAATACGATTAGTCAACTCGATTAACTCAAAATTTTTTATTTGATTTGATTTGATTCAATCGAAGACTCACCCCTACATGTCCTTAGTCTAATTGGAAATGAGTGAATCGATTGAAAGACTAATATACCATCTATCAAGTCCAATTTGGGAGATGCTTTGTCTTAGGCATCTGTAACAACCCGTTTTTAGTGAAATCAGAACAATGGTTTTGAGACCACAAATTTGATGTGAAAATATTTATTTTATTAATATTTTAATGTCTATGGTATGTTAGTAGTTTCATATAAAAATTTTGTTAAGAAATTTTGACGTTTGCGTAGTTAATTAATTAAAAAGGACTAAATCGTAGAAGGTGCAAAAGTGTCGTTCAATTAAATAAAGGCATTAAATTGCCATGAATTTTTAGCTTGAGTGGGTTATATGGTAATTAAACCATTTGACGAGTTAATGGACATTTATGGACATCATTTTAATGATTTTAAAGATTTATAATAAATGTTAATTTAGTAAATAAATAAATACAACATAAATTCATTAAAAGAAAAGTAAATGTCCATCTTCTCAAAGTTCTTTCTCCACCAAAAATTAGAAGAAGGAGAAGCCATTTTAGGGTTCTTCCATTCAGCCATAGTCTATCCTTGCATTTAAGTGTAATTTGTCCTGTTTTTAATGATTTCTATGTTTTTGAAATCGTTGTAGCTTAATATAGCTAGCCCATGGACTAATTTGCAAAAATGTTAAAAGGATAAGGTTTTTCCATGAATGTATTCATGTGATTTTTGATATTTGATTGAGAAAATGAATATTTGATGATATATAAGCAACTTTTGTAAAGTGATTTTTGTTGAAAATGTCAATTAGGGATTTATTTGTAAAATGTGTAAAATTTATGGTGGAATTATGAAATAATGATTTGTATGAGTTTCCATGGGTTTATAGTGAATTTGGCTAGCTTAGTATGTGGATGAAATTGCATGAATTTCAATTTACGGGCTTAAGGACTAAATTGTAAATAAGTTAAAATATTAGGGGTTAAAGTGTAAATTTGAAAGTATGTATTTTTGACTGAATTGAATAGAATGAATATTGAATAGATTAAATTTGCTTATTTAGATCAAGTTTAGCTTCGTATAGATCTAGATCGAGGGAAAGATAAAGTATCGGATTAGTCGATCCTATTTCGTCGTTTTTGTGATCGAGGTAAGTTCATATGTTTAAATAGAATTTTAATGTATTTTACTTAAATGCTATTATGTTATTCATCACATCATGTCACGAAGGAAATCCAACGATGTTACGACGAATATCGAGCCCCGTTTGAACCTTAGGAATATATAGGATACAAATGACATGTCATTATGGTTACCATGTATTGGGTGCTAGTCCTGAATGTCCTACCGATGGCTGAGTTCTAACATTTGTTGTGGATACTCGTTAGCTTGTGTGAGCGGTATCGTGTAACTACATTTTGACCGTCAGCTTGTGTGAGCAGACCCATTTATGGCTTGAGGGAGCATCTATGTAAAGGAAAGGAAATGAATGATTTCAACCTTGTGTTTAACACACTTTGTGTGAGCTAAATTAAGAACTCATGAAAAGGTATGAAATGTTGATGATCAAAGTATGAATACTTACATTTATGAGAAGTATGATTTAAGTGATGTTAACCTTATGTACTATACCTTATCGTGTGATGATATTGCTAAGTTATGTGTTTAATCACTAACTTGTGATGTTGATGATGCTTAGGCTTGTGTCAAGCTATGTTGGATTGATTCATGTCTATTTTATAATTATGCATTGAAATGGTAAGCTATGTTCATGATTTACGAACTTACTAAGCATTATGTACTTACGTCATTTTTCTTTCTTATGTTTTATAGATTATCGTAAGCCCGATCGATTTGGAAGCTCGTTGGAAACCTATCACACTATCCAGTGACTATATCAGTAGATTTTGATGTTTGGTCATGGTTATAATGACATGTATAGGTGAATTGTGTTTGATGAGCTAGTTGTTATGTTTGGTTTGTAAATGTGGTATTATGGTTGGTGAACTTTTGGCATTTTGATGCTTTGATGGTTGGCGTTGAAATGGTCAAACGATGATATGTTTTGAATGACCAACCTGGTATGTTTGAATGTGATTTGGCATGTGGTCATTGTGGTAAGTTTTGGTATGGAAATAGGTTAGAAATGTATGGGTGACGAATGATTAAATTATGCATATGTTTAAGTATGTTTGGTTAATATGATTGAGGTGCCTTTTGGGCATATTGGTTGTAAGGATAAATGACCTATTGAATTGGACTTATTATGCATATTTTAGGCATATTTTAAAGACTTGATTGTATGTACAAATGACTTGTAGGTGTGTGCTTGATTAGGGTGAAGAAAATGGCTTGAAATTGGCCTATTTCTTGTCCACACGGCCAAAGACACAGGCGTGTGTCTCAATCGTGTGTGACACGAGGCCATGCGACACGGTCGTGTGTCCTCTGTAGGTTTCAAAGGGTTACAAGTCAAGCAGTTACACGACCTAAGACACGGGCATGTGAGGCCATTTCGAGAGTTACATGGCTTGGCACACGGGCGTGTGGCTATTTTGATTGTTACACGGGCACGAACACTGGTTGGGACACAACCATGTGTCCCTATTTTGATTGTTACATGGCCTGAGACACTGGCGTGTGTCTCAACTGTGTGAGGCACATGGACTGGCCACATGGCCGTGTGACCCTTGTAGTATGAATTTTTCCAACTTTTTCCTTAAGGTTTCTTATGTTCTCAACTTAGTCCCAATTCATTTCTAAAGTGTTTCTAGGGCCACGAGGGCTCGAAAAAGGGACAATATGCATGTGTTTGAATGGATTTTGCTATGATTATGAAATGTTTGAAAATTGATGATTTTAAGTTAAGTTCTTACGGTAATGCCCCGTAACTCTATTTTGGTGACAAATACGGTTTAGGGGTGTTATAGCATCAGAGCGGATGAATCCTAGAAGATAAAGACATAGATGTGATTGAATGGACTGACAGTACATCGAACTAGACCAAAGAATAGATCTTGAATCCATTTTTGGATTTATTGACTTTTGACGTTCAAAGTGTGACATACCTTAGTCTTGAATGGATGACAGATTATGTAAGCGTGACTCGTATACTTTGATGTAAGTAAAAGTCTAAGTTCAAATAAATAGGGAACCGAAAGTTGGTGCATTGGGTATATGACTTCTGTAGTATGTAGCATCATTCACAACAATTGAATTCATAGCTCGAGATATGGGTAAATGATATCCTTTCACTGGCATTACATTGTAGATGAAAAGTAAATGTGGCCATGGGTCGTTCATTTTTGTGATTAATGAATTGATTACTATTTGATAGTAATTAAATTTTCATAAAGAAGATGTAATTATTACCATGAGATAAAACAGGATCATATTGGGAGAACAAATTTATCCCAAAGAGATTAAGGATATCCTATAAAGGTAACAATTTATGAAAGGGTCATTGGACGAGCACTGATCGAGTTGCTTTCATAATGGTATGTTATTAGGGAGAGCTCAGTTACGATACTATAGTGGAATGACTTTGTGACTAAATAAATTAAAAGTAATAGGCAAAAAGTTGGAACTTAATTATAAATTATTTAAGCCCTAATCACATAAGTCCAAGTCAGTCCCTCTACTAGCTCGTTAAAACTAGATCTGAATTGCATGTTGTATCAAATGAACAAAAATGGATGAAAATGGTAAAGTTATAAAAATGATAAACATTTGGAAATGAATGTGATTTTCTCTAACTGGAAATGATCTGGAAAATGAATTTATGATTTTTTGAATTATTATTTAATTCATTAATTAAATTATTGAAGTTTGAAAATGGAAATAAATTAATTGGTCATAGTTAATCTGTTGAATGTATAAATATTAATTATATTTTCTCATAGATTCTTTCAGCTAAGTCGTCACGATTTTAACGAAACTAGAATTGGATTGAGAAAGTTATTTAATTGGGAACTTAATCTAAGATGTTTATTTCGGGAAATAGAAAGATAAAGTATCGAGTAGGATTGAATTGTCATTTGTCGGGTTAAAATTTCTGGAAGTACTTGTAATTGGACCAAATACGGGAGAGGCCAAAAAGCTCCTTATGTTAATTCTAAGGATGAAAAACCCTAGTATAATTAACTAGGTTTGTCGTCCCACCTAATACTAGTTAGACTAGGTGTTTGTTTTTCTATTGAAATAAAATTCTACAATTTAATAAGGGTTTCACATTTTCTCCCTATAAATAGATGGCACCGGTAGGGATTAATATACAGATTTGAGATACTGTTATTCTGCTCGAAAATAGTGAGAATTTATTTTCTAAGTATAAATTCTATTTCCGGAATAACAATTTTATCAGTTTTTATTAAGAGAGAATTTGCTTTCCCACTGAAAGTAAAGTAAACTATTTTTGGTTTTGTGTTTGTTTTGAATTCGGTCGAGACCACACTCGAAGCATTTCATGGTATGAGAATAGCGGAGAAGGCTATTTGGTCGAAAGCCAGGAATGACAAGGATCCGTCTAACAAAAAACACAGGTGTGATTTCTGTAAAGGGTTTATTGATATAAATATCATAAACCGGCTTGGTTTTTAAAAATTTATTTTTCTGCCGTGCAAGAAAATCATTTTCAAACCAAATTTTTTTCCAAATATCGGTGTCAAAGCTTTAGGTTGTGCTATGTTTATAGTATAAACCAATATTGGAATTTTCTCTCTTTTTCATGTGTAATTAATTTTGATTAGATGTGACATTCTTGTAATTTTATGCTTGTTTAGGGGAATGTATGAGAATGAATGAATGTTACTATTTTATTATCATGTATGATATAGTAATTTTGTCAAAGTTGTGATAGCTAGAAAATTAAATGAAAATATGTTAATTTCTCAGGTATGAATAAATTAGATTGTGGACTATCATCTCCATGCAGAGTTTAATTTTATTATTTTAGAATAAATTATGTGAGCCAGAAAGAAACATAGGATTTATGTAACATGTATTTTTTGATGGTACCTAGAGAACTGAGATGCATCCAGGCTGATCAAGACAACGCAAACCCGACCCAGCCAATTTGACATAGACTCACGATGGTCCGGAAGTAGGAGGCTACTGGTGTTCTAACAGTAATGTTTGATGACAAAGGCTGATGGAGGAGTGATCTACCACAATTAGTTGTGGCAAATTGGGTTCTTCTTAACACTTAATGAGTTTATTTTTAAGCAATTTAGTATTTCTTTAGTTAATTTTCCGTTCTAGTATGGTTTTAGTTAAAGTTAATAAAATGAGAATTTTTGGAGTGTTTTATGACCTTCTAGGCCAATCTGGGCGTAAGGGAAGAGTAACATGTTAATTAAGTGTGCATGGCATCAATTTAGCCCAAGGAGTCAATGAACTACCTCCGATGTTGTAACACCCACTCTAGTACATGCAAAAAAGCATTCTACCACCGATGTTGTGACACCAGCCTTGCAATGTTACGACAACAAAACCTGGATGTGGAAGGGAACCATTCTGCCTGCGATGTCGTGACACTGGCCTTAGGATGTCGCGACACTGCTACGGCGAGGCCAAATAATTTTGATACGGGTGTTTTCTTCTGCACAAATTCAATCATATATGTTTAGTCACTTATATTAGGTTTAAATCAGTCATCTAACATAATTTTTATAAATATGAATGCTCACGACCTGATAGGGAGCTTTTTCCTTGGTTTTAATTTCTATTCTTAGGTAAGGGTTTAGTGATTTGAGGATTTTTCTGTTTAAGTAATTTCAATTTTAATTTCAGTTCTTTTACTTAGTAATTTGTATTGTTTCTATTCGTTCTGACATTCAACTCCATTTCGCTCAACATCTGTCAACGAGATTTCCAGTTTGTGCATTTAATCGATATCCGTAAATCCAAATTCTCTTTTCCCTCTTTTGTTATTTTGATATTTTTTCAATGTCCGAATTCAATATTGAGATTTTTGTATTTAGATCAATGAGGAACTAAAAACCTAGAAAGATTAATGAGTGGATGTGAGATTATTAACTAATTGGGTTGTGACACCCCAAATCTGATCGGGACGGACTGACCCGAATTCGAAGCGTTACATTAGCCACCTAAGTGACTCTTCGTCTAATGACTTCCTAAGACACACCTTGACCTTATAAAACCTTAATCTTATTCTATTATTAGTTATTTATTATTGTGGAAGCAATTTGTGAACCAATTTTAAACTTTTTATAAGTAATTTAACCTAATGACATTTTTGTCATGTTACCACCTACGGTTATACTAACCTGAATTTAGAACTAAACATTTACCAACCCTCTTTTAGTCAATTTGTGTAAGCCTTAAAAATTTCAGCTTAATCTGAGATTATTTTCTACGTCTAATTCAAGTTTTATCATTAATGACTAAATCATGACAATTTCAAACTATCAGTACTATACTCGAATATTAAATTGAGTGCATTTCGAACAAATTTTATCAAGTTTCCTTATCATTTAAGGCTTTAATTAGCCTTATCAAGTTATAGGACTAATTTGTAATTTAAACGGACTAGAGAACCAATTTAAAAAGACCAAAATTCAAACCCCCAACAGTCCACTGTAGTTTTTTTGTGCGAAAGATTCGATTTTAAACCCGATTTTGAGTATTTTAATGGCCAATTAAACCCGACTTAACTACAATTAAATATCATACATATTCATACACCTTCAATTGAATTTATTAACACCAATTAAGCCTCAATTAAATAGAATTAAACATTTAATTTCATGCATATCACCCACCGGTTAATTCAAACAAGTGGTGTACCTTAGTCACTAGTAAACCACTCCATGAAAGCTTCATTTAAACAATGGTTAGTGTAAACATCATGCCTCACACCGTGTTATCAATAACCGTATTATCAAGTAAGGATACACTGTAAATTATTCAATAATCAAACTCAAACATGCATATATGATATTATAAAACCTTCCCAAATTAAAAATGTCTAATGTCCAAGTCCAATTACAACAAAATTAAAATAAGTCCCGTAAGTTCCAATATGTCAGATTAACATCTCTAAAACATGTAACTAAATCTCTATCGAACCTTAATCTCTTGGAACTCTCTTGCTCGACTCCTCAGCTCCTCAATCTTGTTGGTTAACTGCATGAATGTGAGTCTGTGAGCTTAAAAGGCTCAGTTAATATTATTAATACGAGTAAATTAGCACCCAAATCATGCTTAAATTGAAACCAATATAATACAAAATTTCAATCACAATATCAATCCATAATAGTTCAATGTCATATGCTAAACCAAGTATCAAAAATTATAATTAATCTTGGCATGCCAACTATATTCAATGGATCCACCATTCTATAATGCCAATATAACCAATCAATCATAACATAATTTCAGTCAATAGTGAGCTCAATGTAAAGTGCCAAAATGCATATGTGAATCATGTAACATAGGTATCTAGCATACCAATTACCTATTATCAATGTTCATTTATCAATTGAAATATCAAGATACCATGAACCAAAAACTCCAGCATGCTTGCTTAGTTCACCATTATAATCAATCAAATCAAGCACATAAAATTATTAGATGCTCACTTACCAACACTTAGGAAAAATTTCATCACTTAAACATATATCAATAATCTTGCGAAATTAACCACCCAAAACTCAATTAAACATTTGAAATCAGTAATTAATCATCCAATTAAGCATAAGTGAGTGTCAATTTACCAAATTGGCCTTTAATAACACTCACCACACAACTAACTCAACCACAAGCAAGTGATTAACCAAGCAAATCCAAGCTTTAATTTTGATTACCTCAACCACAACTAAGTGATTAACCAAACAAATCCAAGCTTTAATTTCGGTTACCTTGATCCTATCCAAGATTTGGAGCTTCAACAAAGATGAAATAGATATTACACCTCTCAAAAGATATAATGAACACAAATTTTCATCAACTAGGCTACACGAAATTCTCACTCAAAGTTACCTTACCAGATTTGTATCATCAAGTCGAAAACTCAATTCCTCACTAAATTGATCACTCCAGCCCTCCTAATCACTTAAAAACATCAATATTAGACCAAATAAACATATACTAAGCAACAATTTCACATTTAAATCGATCTCACAAAAATTCAAAAAATCGATTCTTGAAGATGATTAAATTCGAATTTCTTCAAATTACCTTACAAAATATATTTAATCTTAATAAATAAAATAAAAAACCTTCTAATAGATCCATTTTGAGTTAGAACATCTATTGATTTGTGGATTTCCTCTCAAAATTCAAGATCCATCGTTAAAGCACCTTAAGCTTTTGAAAAAGATGACATTGATAAAAATCATGTAATTATCACTCAAATCATGTAAATATGCTTCTAATCATCATAAAAATAAGTTCGAAATAATAATTACCTTTGATTTGTTCTAAATCCTTTGATTGAAAATCTTGATTCAAGAATCTTGAGAAATTTTAGAATATTTTTGGCCACTTTTGTGAATAATTTCGAGTGAAAAGATAGAGTATTTTGAGAAGGAAATTTGTTGAATCTATTCTCTGATGATAGATCTTTAAAACCATGCAAAAAAAAATGAATTTTATAGCTTTCTAATTTGATGTAAATGGTGAGAAAAGTAGGCTAGATGCATTGTGTCTAAAATTGAAACAACCTACCAGAAATTTAAAAATTGGGAAATTTCTCAATGGCCACTCCCACATTTCCATCACTTTACTAATTGATCCTTTCCTTCCAAAATTCCAAATTTAATGGTTTATTTCCAAATAAATACTCCAAAAATGCCCTTATTTTACAATTAAATCTAATTTAATTAATATTTAAATTTAACTCAACTTAACCCCTATAAAAATATTTTAAAATTCTTTTTCGACCCAAATTAATTATTTTCAGTAATAATTATTTCATTAATTTAAAATTAAATTTCTAAAAATATTTTTATTTTTTAGATTATTGTTTAATCAATTTTAGATGAAATTGACCTCTTAAATTAAATTAAAAAGTACTGTTAACCAGATAAATTCCTAAAATTCACTCTCGGAACCCGAAAAACATACCCGAAACTACTAGATCAAGTTTAAAGATATTACAAATCTCCCCCTCTAAAAAAAAATTTCGAGGACGAAATTTTACCTGAATCAAACAAGTATGGATATTGACGTTTCATCATATCTTCCATTTCTAGGTGGCTTCCTCTGTTTTGTGGTTGCGCCATAAAACTTTCACCAACGGACCCGTATTATTGCATAGCACCTTGACCGCTCAATCTAGGATCACAACCGGTTTCTCCTCGTACAAAAGATCAGACCTAATTTCGATCTCCTCAACCGGCACAACGTGAGAAAGATCAGATTGGTACTTTCGTAGCATGGAAACATGGAAGACATCGTGAATACGATTCAACTCAGGTGACAGCAATAGACGATAAGCAACTGATCCAATCCTTTCGGCAACCTCATAAGGGCCAATAACCTCAAACTGAGCTTACCTTTTCGCCTGAACCTCAGAACTTTCTTCCACGTTGAAGCCTTCAAGAAGACCATATCCCCGGCCTGATCGATGTCTTGACGTCTTAGGCAAGTGTAAGACTTCTGCTGATCAGAAGCAGCTTTTAACTGATGCAAACAAGTCTCGCCTTATCCTTAATTTCCTGAACCAATTCCAAACCCATGCTCCTCTTCTCCTCCATATCAGACCAATATAGAGGAGTCCTACACCTTCGATCATACAAAGCCTCGAATGGTGCTATCTAAATACTCTTCTAAAAGCTATTATTTGAAGCAAACTTGGCTAACGGCAGGTGACGATCCCAACTACCTCCAAAGTCGATAACAACACTACGGAGCATGTCTTTAAGAACCTGAATCACCCTATCGGATTGTCTATCAGACTGGGGATGATAAGTTGAACTGAAATGAAGCTTTGAACCTAAAGCTTCGTGCAGCGCCTTTCAAAATCTTGAAGTAAAGTGGATCTCGGTCTGATATAATCGAAACAGGAACTCTATGAAGATGAACAATCTCTTGGATATAGAGCTTAGCCAACTAATTCAAATTGAATTTTGTACGGCTTGGCAGAAAATGAGCAAAGTTCATAAATCTATCCACAATCACCTAGATCCAATCACCTAGATCGAATCCTTATGAGGTTGAGTCAAAGGTAAACCCGAAACGAAGTCCATCGTAATCCACTTCCATTTCCATTCAGGAATCTGAATAGGCTAAAGTAAACCAGACTAATGTTGATGTTCGGCTTTCACTCTTTGACAAACCAAACATCTCGCAACAAAGTTGGCAACATCCTTCTTCAACCCAGGCCACCAATATAGATCCCGAAGGTCTTGATACATCTTGTTCCCACCGAGATGTATAGCATAAGGACTACTATGTGCCTCGGTAAGAATCAAATGCCTCAGATCCTTGTCCTCTGGAACACAAAAATGACCTAAAAAACACAGAACACCATAAGAGTTGAGATCAAAATCTCCCTGAACTCCTGACTCAGCCTGACGAATTTGATGGGCCAAACTCTCATCAAAAGGACGACGCTCACGAATCTGCTGTGAAAGAACCGGTCTCATCTAAAGTTCAGCCAACAGGCCACCATCCTCCGAGATAGATAGCCTTGCAAACATAGCCCCTAAATCAATTTAGAGACTTGTGATTCAGAGCATCTACAACTACGTTCGCCTTCATTGGATGGTACTCGATCACACAATTTTAGTTCTTCAGCAACTCGATCCAACGCCTCTGTCTCAAGTTCAACTCCTTCTAGGTTAGGAGATACTTAAGACTCTTGTGATCAGTGTAAATCACGCACCTCTCACCGTACAGATAGTGATGCCAAATCTTCAGTGTGAAGACTATGACAGCTCACTCCAAGTCATGAGTCAGATAGTTACACTCATGCGACCTCACTGCCTCGATGCATAAGAAACTACCCTACCCTCCTACATTAGCACATAACCCATTTCCTTATAATAAGCATCACTGTAGACCATATACTCTTTATCGGATACCGGCTGTGTCAACATAGGCGCTTTGGTCAAAATTGACTTTAGCTTCTCGAAGCACTTCTGCCTCTCAACGGCCCACTCAAAGGAAATGTTCTTTTGAAGCAACTTTGTCAAGGGAGTAGCAATACTTGAAAACCCCTCGACAAAGCGACGGTAATAACCAGCTAACCCCAGAAAACTCCTGACCTCAGAAACGTGTAAATAAATCTCTACCAAGCCTTAATCTTTTGGAACTCTCTTACTCGGCTCCTCAACTCCTTAATCTCGTCGATTAATTGCACGAATGTGAGGGTGTGAGCTTAAAAATCTTAGTTAATGTTAATAATACAACGAGTAAATTAGCACCCAAATCATGCTTAAATTGAAACCAATCAAATACAAATTTTCAATCACAATATCAATCCATAATAATTCAATGTCATATGTCAACCATGTATCAAAAATCATAATTAATCATGGCATATAATCATCAATTTAACATATAACATTTTATACATTAATATTGGCTTATACAATCATGGCTTAATCGAGTGATCATACATCGAATAAACGGATCTCCTTACTCCCAATAAGAATTAGAACCAGCTCCAGATTGAGCGGGCCGAGGCCACATGCTCCTTTATATCACCTCAAATCAGTCCCATTGAGTGGAGACACAAGCTCAACACTCCCTTATCTACTCCAAATCAGTCCACCTAGAGCCTCATTGCTCACAAATAAGATATCAATATAGTGAGTACTCACAAATCCTATGGCATGCCACTTTATCCAATGGATCCACCATGCTATAATGGCAATATAACCAATCAATCATAACATAATTTCAATCAATAATGTGCTCAATTTAAAGTGCCAAAATGCATATTGAATCATTTAACATAGCCATTTTAACATCAAATTAAATGTAGCATACCAATTACCTATTATCAATGTTCAATTATCAGTTGAAATATCAACATACCCTAAACCGAAAACTCCAACATGCTTCCTTAGTTCACCATTATAATCAATCAAATCAAGCACATAAAATCACTAGATGCTCGTTTACCTACAATTAACAAAAATTTCATCACTTAAACATATATAAATAATTTTGCAACATTAACCACCCAAAACTCAATTAAATATTTGTAATCAGTAATTAATCATCTAATTAAGCATAAGTGAAGGTCAATTTACCAAATTTCCCTTTAATAACACTCACCACACAACTAACTCAACCATAACCATCTGATCAACCAAGCAAATCCAAGCTTCAATTTTGATTAGCTCGATCCTCTTCCAGATTTGGAGCTTTAATAGAGATGAAATAGTTATTACCACCTTTCAAAAGATATAATAAACACAAATTTTCGTCAACTAGGCTACACGAAATTCTCACTCAAATTTACCTTACTAGATTTGTATCATCAAGTCGAAAACTTGATTCTTTTCAAAATTGATCACTCCAGCCCTCCTAATCACTTCTAAACATCAACAATAGACCAAATAAACATATACTACACATCAGTTTGACATTTAAATCGATTTCACAAAATTTAGAAAATCGATTCATGAAGACAATAAAATTCAAATTTCTTTAAATTACCTTACAAAACATGTTTAATCTTGATAAATAAAATCAAAAACCTTCTAATAGATCCATTTGAAGTTGGAACATCCATTGATTTGTGGATTTCCTCTCAAAATTTAAGATCCACCATTAAAGCACCTTAAGCTTTTGAAGAAGACGACATTGATAAAAATAATGTAATTATCACTCAAATAATGTAAATATGCTTCTAATAATAATAAAAATAAGTTTAGAAATAATAATTACCTTTGATTCATTCTAAATCCTTTGATTGAAAATCTTGATTCAAGAATCTTGAGAAATTTTAGAATATTTTTGGCTACTTTTGTGAATAATTTCGGGTGAAAAGAGAGTATTTTGAGAAGGAAATTTGTTGAATCTATTATCTGATGATAGATCTTTAAAACCATGTGAAGAAAATTTTTTTTATAGCTATCTAATCTGATGTAAATGGTGTTAAAAGTAAGCTAGATGCATTGTGTTTAAAACTGAAACAACCTACCAGAAATTTAAAATTTGGGAAATTTCTCAATGACCACTCCTACATTTCCATCACTTTACCAATTGATCGTTTCCCTCTAAAATTACGAATTTAATGGTTTAGTTCCCAAATAAATACTCCAAAATTTCTCTTATTTTACAATTAAATCTAATTTAATTAATATTTAAATTTAACTCAAATTAACCTCCAATAAAAATAATTTTAAAATTCTTTCTCGACAAAAAATAATTATTTTCTCTAATACTTATTTAATTAGTTTAAAATTAATTTTCCAAAAATAATTTTATTGTTTTAGATTATTGTTTAATTGACTATAGATGAAATTGACCTCCCAAATTAAATTAAAATTACTATTAACTCGATAAATTCCTAAATTCACGCTCGAAACCCAAAAAATATACCCAAAACTACTAGACCTGGTTTAGGGATATTACATGGTTAGTGTTTGCTTTAGAATTAGTTGGATTGGGTTGAGTGTAAATAATCCCTAAGATTGACTACCCTAGGAAGTTATCTAGGTAGATGAGATTGAAGAATAGTCTACTGAGCATTTCTCAACCTGTCCCGGTTTGAACTGTGAGGTCAAAATATAAGTAGTTCCTTCCAACTAGTTAATTTAGTTAGAGGCTGGAAGGTAATAACTAGTTTAATTACAAGCTAATTAATTAGAACCCTAAGTTCAAGGTTAATTATGAACACTGAAGCGAGTTGATCTTCTATTTGCATAATTTGGGTGTTTTCGGTTGTTTATTTTGTTTTCTTATTTGTCTATTATTTTTTATTATACTATTATTTTTTTGAATTACCATACTATGATTTTTGATGATTACTATTTAGAACCTTTAGTGTAGAAGTGATTATTAGTTTAATTGAACCTCCCTTGGGTATGATACTTAGAATACTTTCGTGTTCTGTTGTAACAACTATATTACAACTTGACCTGTATAATTGCGGACATTGATTTATTTTCTATCTTTTTGTTGCAATATTTTCAGCCTTGATGCTCACGAGTCGGGACATAGGTCAAGTTGTTGGTGTTGTTGCTGGGAAGGCTTTAGCATTAGACTTTGTCTTAATTTCTACATATTAATAGGCTAAGTAGGAAATTTTAAATTTATAGATACAATCTTTTTTTTGTTATTTTATTTCTCTCCTTGTGTGCTAACTTAATTTCTCTATCTCTGATTTTAGTGTATGACTTGGAGTAAGGACACCCTTATCGGGCCACACTCAAATTCAGAGAGAGTAATTAGACGTAATCGTAGATAGTAGCATATACAAAATATGCCACTAGCTGTAGCTGACCAATCATGTGAGAATCCACTCTTTGAAGATCCACCAGAGCTGCAACCACCACCACCAGTATAGATAGTGCCACCTATGGCTCAACACGAAAGAACTCTATGCGATTATGTGCTACCCACTTTAGATGCTATGTGAGGCAACATCGATAGGCCAGAAATCAAAACTAATAATTTTGAAATTAAGCTGACCATGATCCAAATGATACAAAATAATTTGTAGTTTCGGGAAACAATGATAGAAGAATCGGATCTGCATTTAAAATGATTTCTCCAACTCTATGATACTTTTGAGTTTAATGGGGTCATTGATGACACTATTTGTCTTCGATTGTTCCCCTTTTCATCATATGATAAGACATTTTCTTAGCTGGATTCGTAGGCTCCAGGTTCGATTATGGCATGGGATGAGCTTGTAGGATGGTTTCTTCACAAATTCTTTCTAATTAGTAAGACCGTCCAGCTAAGATGCAAAAATGCAAACTTTAAACAAATAGAGGGAGAGAATTTGTATGAAGCTTGGGAACGCTTCAAATTACTAATAAGAAATTGTACACATCACGATATGTTGGAATGGCCGCTACTGTAGATTTTTTATAATGGTCTAGATGAGAACTTATGATCTAGGTTAGATGGAGCATCCAGAAGGGCCTTTATGAACACTACATAAGAGCAAGCCTATCAGTTGATTAAGGACATGGTTATGAATTTGTACATGTTTCCCAATGAGCAATTTACATACAACCCAAGGCCACCAACGGTTAAAGTGTCCACAAGGAGGACAAGTATCAATAGATTTTGGATAAGCTAAATCATTTGGAAACTACTGCCACCAGACCACCAATAAATCAATGAGCTCATAACAGTGGCTACTATCTTAAGAAAAATCAGAATTGGTGAAATATTTAGGGAATAGGGGTGGAAATACCTATTCCAACACATACAGATTGGGTTGGAAGGATTATCCCAATTTAATAGGTGCAGTCTAAGTGCACCAAAACCCACACTCAGTTGGCTGATATTTAGGACCAAATTTGCTAGATGATGAGTATGATGCAAAGGTAAGTTGGTACTGGCATTCCTAATAATAAAAAGAACAACCCTCGTAGAGATGGAAAGAAGCAATTGAAAGCAATTGCGCTTTGTTTGAGTATAGTTTTTAAAACTCTGAGTGAACCCATCCAAAAGAATTCAAAAGAGGGTGAATCAAAATATATTATGGATGACATACCCATCAATGACGAGCCTATACAAAATAATAATGTGGTAGTTGAACCAAAAACTGAGCTAGAAATTGAGAAATATTCTGAGCCTGTGATGAAGAGCATAACATTCCCATCCAGACTAAAGGAAAGACAATAAAGGGAGAAAGCGAAATTTGTAAGTTTCCTTAACTTGTTTAAATCCCTTAATGTTAATTTACCCCTAATTGAATTAATTGAGAAAATTCCTAAATGTGCTAAATAATTAAAAGAAATAATGGCTAGGCATAATAAAACAAAGAAAGGGGAAAAGATCAACACAGATGCCTTATGCAATGCAATCATTTCTAGGAAGATACCCTAAAAACTGAAAGATCCGAGTAGTTTCACGATTTCCATAGAGATAGGGGACATGAACTTTAAAAAAGGCCTTATGCAATTTAGGGGCCATTATTAACTTAATGCTTCTATCTACTTCTGGAAAACTGAAACTGGGAAGTTGAAAATTACTTCTATTACAGTGTAATTGGCCGATAGGCCTTTGATACACCCAAAAGGTTTACTTGAATACGTATTGGTGAAGGTGAGAAATTTTATAATCTCGATAGATTTTGTTGTCCTCGACTTTGAGGAAGATTAGGAGATTCTCATTGTAACACCCCTAACTCGTTTTCGTCGCTGGAATGAGGTTACGGAGCATTACACTACAAAATAGAACATTTAACTTCAAAACAGATCAACGAATCAATTGATGTCTTTCAACCATCCATGTTAGCTGAACTATGACATAATGTTACTCTTAATAAAGTTTGCAAATCATACCATAAATTTTTATCTCTTTAGGAGAGCTAAACATACATGAAAGTTTAAGTCTTTAGAATTGACTTAGTAATTTCTTGTAGCAAAATGCTAGGAAGCATGAAATTTCAAAAATGACTTAGGAAAACTTTTGTTTGGACCGATTGAGCCTTTCAAGCCAACCTTAATGAATATTTATCCCTTGAAACCCAACTTTGAGACTGTATGGCCTAATTTATTTTGAACCTTTGCAATATTTTACCATCACTTCTCTCATAATTATCTTTAAAATATCCCAAACACTAGACTCAGTCTATCTAGAATATTCTTTGAAAATAAGTTTGGGGGAGTTGAAAAGAAGTATGAAATACTAAAAAAAAGTGTAGTACATATAGTAATGTGCTCGAAAAAAAAGAGAAAGATCATATGTACTTGAAAGAAATAGATGTACAAAAGAGCATGTAAAAGCAAAATGAGTTGGTGTATTGAAGGTACTTATTTTGAAGGCCCGATGCAAGCTGAGTCTAGGCATTTTAGATTAAAATTATCTATCTTTTACCTACCTCTAGCCTAGCCACATTACAACCTATTTAAAAGACCTTTCAATTCAGATTTTTTGTGCTACCTACATTAGTGGAGAGAAATTGCTAAGCTCAACATATGAAGACATAAGTTAAACTTAGTGATTGCAGTTTAGTCTTAAATAAAGGAATAAAAATTAAGTGGTAAGAATTAGTATGTCTTTATTAAGAAAACATTTAGTCTATTCTTGCTAACATGATAACAATTGAGAATAATACGAACAATTTGTATACTTGAGTTGCATAATTTCAATCAGCTTATTTTTGCTGATTTTTATGTTGGCAAAACAACCTTCAAAGTTTCCCTAAACTCCATTCAAGCCCTTCTACTTTTCGTGCCTTCAAACTTGCTTGTTGTATGGCCGACCTAGGAAGAGTTTGTGGCTACTAATTATTTTATATTTTTAGGAGCCATCCACACCTATAAATACACACCTTTTATACCTTATTCAACACACCTTCATTTCCCACACATCTCTTTCTCTTTCACTCACTTTCTCTCTTCCATTTCCATCCTTATTTTCCCATTTCCCTTGTCGATTTCCCTCTTGGGAAAAAGTCTTCTTCCTCCTTAGAATAGAATCGTTCAATTATTCATAGAGGCCTCGATTCAACACAACGAGCAAAAAAAATGAGAAGCGCACTAGTCTGGCTTTAGAGAAATACTGGATTTGCTTCCTAGTTCCCTTCTCTTTAATTTTCTTAGTTATGTTGTGATCATGAATATGTATAATTGTTTTTTTTTGCTGTTCTTGTTCTAATAAAAAAGACTTAAATTTATTCGTGTTATATTGATTGCATTCTGTCCACTTGAATTATTAAAATCATGTTTGTGTTGTTATAGGCCTTGGTGAGTTGTTCAATTAAATAAAATCATGCTTATGTTATACTTGTATTATAAAATGTAAGGTAACAAATGAATTCATTATTAAATGTATTGAAATTATAATTAAATGACACAATATTTAATTGGTGCATGTTTAATCTTCTAAGGTAGCTAAAGGTTAAATTAGCAGTGGTGTTAAACGGTACATTAGCCTTGCATAACTTGCAAGATTATTGTGATTAAATTGTTTCAATATAGAAATATGTTGTTACCTCACTTAATCTTATATGTGCTTATGAAGATTGATTAATTGTTTGAATTGACATTGAAAAATGTTCAAGAGATTGGTTAATTTAGTATGTATTTGCAGTAGTTAACAAATTACCAAGTTGCCGTGAAAATATTCATAACAACATGAACATGGGTTTAGTAATTATAAGTTAAGAAATGTAATCAATCTAACACAATTATGTCATATTGATTAAAACTCCTATTTTTGAAATCGTGCTTTGGAATTTTTACTTTTTGTTTTTATTACTTAGTTAATTTTAGTTTTTAAATCACTTCTTCAAAACAACATATTTTTCCTATCACTGAAGTGTTTGATTTACATTTCATAGATATTTTTCTTTCACATTCCATGTGGGTACGATAACTCGACATTTACTTGTCACATTATTACTTGATACGATTGTGTACACTTGCACATTTTCGTTGTTCCAACGACATGAAAGTCAATGGTGTCAGAAAATGTGGTTTCAGAACCCCAATTCCATAAATTGGTCTCGTAAATATTTAATAAAAATATTTACAAAGTTATATTTGAAGTGAATTGAATTTCAGGCAGGTAATTTCGTTGAATTAGAGCTTAATTTAAGTACAGGGACTAAATCGCATAATTGGTAAAACTACAATTTACTAAGGAGTTATTGTTAGAAATTAAATAAAGGGATTAAAATAGTAAATATTCCAGAAAAATTTTATGCATGACTAGCTAATGAAATATGTATGTATGTTATGTTATTTATAATAGGTTAATTAATTTATAAAATGAAAAGTTATAAAAAATAAAAAAAAATGATACAATGTTGATGGATGGTAAGATAAAACCTTTTTTTCTCTTTTCATATTCATCAATTCAAACCCAAGGAGAAAAGGAAGAAGCACGCACAACCTTAGGGATTATTTTTCAAGTTTAAATTGGTTAATGCAATTTAGTCCTTTTCTTGTAATTTTATGTCCTTGAAATCCCGGTAATATAAGCTAATTGACCCATGTTGAATTTTTGGTATTTTTAAAGAATTAAGAAGTTTCCATTGTTAGATAGTTGAGCTTTTGGTGATATTTTGATAGATTTTAAACTTAGAATTAATAGAGGACTAAATTGTAAAGTCAATTGATGATTTTGTGCAATAGGGAGTAAATTGCAAAAATTTCAAATTTGGTGGTAAAAATGTGAAATAGGAAGTTAAGTTTGGCCTAGAGTGAAAATGATATAAAAATTAGAGGTCAAATTCGAAAGTTATGTTAGTTGTCTTTTTATTATGTTTGTTTTAATTCGTAGCTAACGTCGACCCGAATTCCTTGAAAAAGAAAGGAAAATACAAAGTCGTCGACGAATAGCTCGGAGTATACGATTTGTATTTATATAATTTAAACTCTTTGTAAATTGTAACATTCTAAACTGTTTGTGCATGGTAAGGAAATGAGGTGAGTAATTTTGTGATAATGAGATGAAATAGAATTGAATTGAATCGATGGATGTTTTTGAGGAGTAAATTGAATATTTATGAAAACTGTATATATATTTATAAAATGTGAAATTGAATATATATTGAGATGAGGTATTGTTGCCATATGTTCAATAAATGTGTAAATGATGAAAATAAATGTGAATTGAGATATCGATTGATTGTGAAATATGAAATGAATACCCTATTAATTGTTCGGGCAAAGTCGAATATAGTTTTCATGCCGTAGGATAGGAAGAGTTCAGGGTTACTTCAACTACGAGTCGATGAGACACTGGGTGCCAATTTTTTTTGGTTTAATCGATGAAACACTAGGTGTCAAATTTAATTATAGTGATGGTTGCAACTACTTTCTTCGGATTTATCTGATGAGGCATTAGGTGCCAAACTAGTGTGTTGGTTGGATCTGTGTATTCGTTTGAGTCTGACTCGTGTTAATAAGGGAAGTAAATTTTAAACTCAAAATAATTACTTTGAAATGACAAATGATATTGAAATGGAAATGCTATTGAAATAGCAAATGTTATAGAATGAAATGAAATGTGAAATTGAAATTAAATAGTGAATAGATATGTGATTAAGGAAGGGTGTTGAATTATGTATGAAATGAATTGAACTATGATTGATATGATCATCGTATACATGAAATTAGATTTGGGTACCATATGACATGTGAATTGCATTTGCCATGTATTAGTATTAGTAAAATGTATTTGATAAAATAATGCATATATAAACTTGCACATTTGATCTGAATTTTTGCATAGCATCATCTAGTATGAACTCAAGCATTTAAATGCATTATATTTTGCTTGTAATGTTCGGATTATAGAAATACCACTGAGTTATAGTTAGCATACGAGTTTGTTTTCTGTGCACATGATAGGTACTTAAAGAATCGATCATCGACTCAGCATCCAATAGCAAATCCCGAACTCAAGTGTTGCTAATGTATTTATTTTGATCTTGGCATGTACCTAGGAAGTCTTTTGGTTAATGTGATCATTTTTGTATCTTTATGGTATGGAATGTTATGTGTATAAGTGTTTATATATGTGGTTGATGGAAATGGTCAAATTGATGTTATCTTGCTAAAGTAGGTTGGTTATGTGCAAAATGGTTTGTTAGTTGAGAAGTTAATGTGCTAGGTATGTATTTGGTTACTGCATAGTTGTGATAATGATGGTTGGTACATAGTTTTTTATCTTGCAATGGATGGCAATATTTGGTGTATGTTTTATAAGTGAATTTGAATGTTTTTTCATGTCTTGGAATGGTTAAGTGATACATGCTTAGTTCAAGTTTATCAAGAGTTGGTAAGTTCATGTTTATATCTATGCTATGTTTGATAATGATTTGGTAGTTCAAGTATTTAGGTTATAAAGCTTATATGAAATCAAATGTTGAATAGTTGAATGCTTGAATATTTGATTTGATATTGAGGTGCCATTGAGGCATATTGGTTAGACATTTAGGTTGATTGTGTAGGTGATATTAAGATATGCCTTTGGTTGATATAGTAAACCTGTGATTAGTATGTGATTTGGCCATGAAATGGACATTTTAAAGATAGGATTTTACCATTTTTGAGCTAAAGTATTGATATTTTGGCATTTGGTACCAATACTTGACCATATGAATAGTTTTTGAAACTTACAGAATGCCAAAATGGTATCAATATTTATGCAAGTATCGATACTTTTTCGTAAAATATCGATACCTTGTTTTTGTAAATAAATAAAATCTTGATTTGATATCGATACCAAATAAAGTATCTAAATGGCATCGATACCAAGAAATTAAATATTGATACCAACTTAAAAACGTTTAAATTTTACAATTCAACCCTATTTCATGCTTGGATTTCACGATTAGGTCCATATAGCTTACATATTATTATATTTGATTGTATGTGATTTGATGATAATTAATTGAGATTTTTGTTAATAATTTACATGTAGCTTATTTGGTTAGTAGCATCCTATTACTTGGGTCTAGCGATCAGACAGGGTAAGAGGTGTTACATCTATTGAGTTCCTTTTTACTTCCTTTGGGTTTTAAAAACTCTATGATATGGAGTTGTATAAGGTAAATTTTCTTTGCTGAATAATTGTCGATATGTTGTGTATTAACAAGTCAGTGTTCTATGTACACGGTCATGGTCATAGTTAATACTCATCTTGTGTGCTAGCCTAGTACCAAACTATCTGTGATATGTGAAAATGTGGAAAGAAGGTTTATTTGTGATGCCTTCAGTAGCGTAGCTTTATTGCAAACTGGATTGGCAGATCACGACCCGACCTTGCGGGAGGACATGTGTTCAAAATGACTAGGAATATGAATAATGATATGATTGTGACTGATATGCGATTCTGGTTTATTAATTATGGGTCTGAGGCTGGCACAAGGTTAGGTCACAGGTAAACATACATGATTGAGATAAGTATGAATGAATACTTACATGTGTCTATTGAGGATTTTGCATGCGATGTGTGCACCAGTAAAATGTACTAACAAATTGGCGTAAGTTACTGTAAGGCAGAGTTCGAGAAATGTCCTTATCTTTGATTTGATAGGGGAAAACCTAATAATCATGTTGTGTCTATTAGGAACTCACTAAGTTCAAATAAAGTTACTCGATTACCTTTCTTGCTCAGGAAATCAAGTAGTAGAAGAAGATCCATAGAGGGGGTTGCGTTAGAGTTGTGTCTACGAATGAGCCACTTGTCTATTTTGTATCATGCATGACTGTTTGATGAAGGGCGTATACCCACGTTTTGTGTTTAACTTATTTTTTTACTTCACAAATGTATTTGTTTTGTCTTATAAAGTGTAATTGACCTTGTTTATATTTTTAATTGCCAAATTCCTCTAATTTTCAGTTTCCAAAACTACCTTTTCCTAAATGTATTCGCCTTTGTTAGCATAGCCTAATCAATGGATGGTTTATTAATTCCTATTACCCGCCTAATCAAGGAATAATGGTTTTAACGTAAAGGGAAATTCTTATAATTGCTTTTCTCAAACTTTGAAACAAGTCAAAGATTTTGAGTTTGTCAGTAACGCCCCAGTTCGTTGTGCGGATTGTTTGGCTGGTTGGTATACGCCATGTCTTCTTAACGGGCTAAGAGGTGTTACCCTAATAGGCTTGATTGAGGGTATGTTGGTTGTTTGATGTATACAGTTCAGAAGAACTTGTCACAAGAATGAGATAAGTGGAAGGACTTAGTTGGATTTCCAAGAAAGGGATAGATCGTGACGGATAAGCTAACGAAAGTAAGTCAATGAGGTATTCATTTGGTTGTCTGATGAATCCGACAACAACACTTAAAGCTTTCGATCATTGGACTTCATAATTTTAAATTTATTTGCATTATTTTTATAGGAGTAGGGTTCAATCCTATAGGAGGTGAAGTATGTTAAGTACTTAGTGTTATTTGTCAATGTAGGTGATTAAATTTGAGCATAAAGTAGTCGACACCCCGAAAAACTTAAATTAAAAAAAAAAGAGCTTGTGTCGCGACATTGGGTTCTTAGTGTAGCAACACTGTATCTAGTAAACAGATTTTTCAGGGGCAGTGTCATGATAATGAGAACTGGTGTTGCAACATCGAGTCGGGTCTGCAGCAAAAAAAAACCAATTTTGTGATGTGACCCACCGTTTTTAACCCTTAAACCCATTCTTCATAAAAACCTAGTATAAAACATATTTACCCTCACTTAAGCCCTCAAACATCTTATTAGTCACCTAAACTCTCCCAAAACTCTCTTCCCCACCGATTTTATTGTGAAAGACTGCCATTGATTTTCTTTTCTTTTTTTTGCAGCATTACATCTTTTCTTTTTTTCTTTCTTTGTTTTATTGTAGGTACTAAAGAGTTTGCAATCCAAAAGGAACGATCTTGCAATAACTTCAAAGATATCAACGAACAAGGTTAAGGGTTCTAAAAATTTGCAATTGCTGATATTATTTTATCGATATTAGATTTTTAGGTTATTTGCTTAGTTATAAATTTGTGGTCAAATTAGTATAAAATTTGAACCATGGCACCTAGTAAAGTTAGAAACACCACAAACGTAGAGCCATCGACTAATATTAAGACCAATTGATTTAGAAGCTAATAAGTTGAAAAATACATCTTAGAACTTCAAGGTAAAATTTTTATCCAAGAACGGGGTTTTGATCCATCGATGACCCTATGTAAAAAAATTTGGGAATTAGTCTGTTACCATAGATGGACAAATTTTTATCTAACCCCCAAAGAATCGGTTGTTATCCCGGTAGTCCAAGAATTTTACGCGTATTTGAAACAAAGAGAAATGAATATATCACCAAATGACATCTGATCGTAGGTAATAGTTAGGGGTAAAGATGTCATTGTCACTCCTTGAGCTATATGCAAATTTTATGATGCTCCATTCTATATGTCTGATTTTCTCAAAAATACTGATTTAACTCTTTATAAAGATATAAATATGGACAACATTGTAAATTACTTAACTAAAGGGAGAGGAGAGTGGAAATGCCAACTTAGCACTAATCTTCCACTTTCGTTTAATCAGGCAATTATGTTCCCCACAGCAAAAACGTGGATGCCATTTTTGTGAACTCGAATTTCTCTCGCTTTGAATGTATCTAATGTGTAACAACCTATTTTTCAATGGTACCGAAAACAGTGGTTTTGGAACCCCATTCTTCGATAATTGAGTCCGTAAATATTATTAATTAATATTTACGATTTAATTATGATATTATATTGAATATTTGTCTGACAAATTTGTTAATTGAATACTTAATTATAAGGTACACGTGTTTTGACCCTAAAGTCAATAGTGTTGGAAATAAAGTATCGGGACCTCATTTTTGTAAACCGAGCCCGTAGATATTTGTATTAAATATTTACGGAGTTATTGTATAGTTGAATTGAACTTTGGATAAGTAATTTTTTTAAATTAGTGACTAATTAAGGTACAATGACTAAATTGTATAAACCATAAAAGTAAAATAACCACTTTTTTATTGTGGTAATCGGTTGGTGAATATTAAAATGTATATAAGGTTATAATTATATGATTAAAATTGTAAAAAGGATTAAAAAAATTAGATAATAAAACTTTAAGTGGATGGAGAGAGAAAGATGATCTTTCTCAATTCTTCCAACATCGAAACCTTAATTAGTTCAACAGGGAAGAAAAGATTCTTAGGGTTTTGATCTTTAGTCCTTCAATTTGGTAAGTTATTCAAGTTATTTTCTTGTAATTTTCATGTTTTTGAGATCCCGAGAGTTTGATTTAGCTAGCCCAAGGATTATCTTGTGAAAATGTTAAAATTTCTAAAAGTTACCATTGTTGAATCTTAAAGATTTTGATACTAAATTGTTAGATTTTAAGCTTAGAAACGAAAATGGACATAGGGACTAAAGTGTAATAAGTTCAAAATTTGGAATGAATTTTTTTGTAAATATAGCTTTTTGTGGTCTATAAAAGGATGAAATTGAGATCGATTTTGAAATTGAAGCTCAAATTTGAAATTTATGACATTTTCGATTCTAAGAACTAAATTGAATAAAATGCAAAACTTTAGGGAACATTCAAAAATCAAAATCAAAATCAAAATGTCATATGCATAAATTTAAGTATTAAAAGATATTTGGAATTGATGAATTGAAATTAAATTATCGTATAGATCAAGATTTGAATCGAGTCGAGGATAATCGGGAAAAAAAGGAAAATTACTGTCTAGTCCCTATGATTCAACTTGTTTGATGAGTTTTTTCAGGTAAGTTCATATGGTATACTTATATTTAATTATTTTATGTACTTGAATTATAATCTTTGTGTATGTGTGTATGTAATTTGAGTTATTTACAAATTGGTACAAAGAGGTGAGATAAAGACTGAATTGTAAAGAAATGGTTGAACGAGTTAATTGTGCCTGAGTGAATGTATTAAAGGATATGATACGATTGGAATGCCAATAGGGTTAGTTGGGTGCTTGTATGGGTTGGTGCTTGTACAGGTTTGCACTTTGGTGTCTTCTGGTGTGGTGTAGTTACCCGTATATCTGAATTTATTTATTGTAGTTCATCGGGATATTGGATTAATTAAAAAGGGAAATGACAGATAAATGTTACTAGATTATGCTCAATTGACTATATGAATTTGGAATGATATGAATGATGTGCATGTTTGATGTTTCTAATGGAATGGCACCGAATTGAATTGTAATGTCAGATTAAAATGTTATATGATTCATATATGTTGATCTCATTTTACTGTTGTGAAATTGAATGCAGGATAATATTGTAGTTAGCTAATTCTTTATGTTAATTGTGAATTAAGGTAAGACATATGAACTTACGAAGCATTTGAAATGCTCACTGTGTTGTTGTTTTCTTTCCTGTAGTTTTCCATTTGCAGAATCCTATTAGTTGGATCATCTTGGGGCACACACTGTCTAGTCGCCGAATTGGTAGCCTTTTGAATGTTTTTTCTGGTTGTATGTGGCAAGTATATAGGTGTTCTAACCATGTGAGTTACTTTGACTAGATAACTTTTCTGAACTTAGTTAATATTCAAATCAAGATGTGATAATGTTTAGGTATATGGATGTATATTTTGGTAACCTATGTGACTTTGTGTTTGATAATTAAAATGGCATGATATGTATGAAATGTAACGCCCTATACCTGACTCAGTCGTCGGGTCTGGATACCAAGTGTCACAATTAAATCGAGTTACTTAACCGCAAATCTAACTTGGTTTAGTTATAACTTTAATGACATCAAGATTAATCCAACTTTACCACGTAACTATACTATGATATCTTTAATTAACAAGATGATTCAAAATAGGATTACAAATAAATTTCTACAAGTTTTAAGGTTCTTACATTCAATTCACTTTAATGAGCATAAACAATTAATTACATTGACTTAAAGATAAAGACTTCCTTGTGAAAACACTTAATTAACCCCTGAGGCGTAGCCTTTACGGATGACCCTCTATACACATGAAACAACTTCAATGCCCATCACGTGAATTTGGCGGTGTCTGGGTTGGTCCCTTCCTACAATGACTCCGAAAATCTTTGATCCTGTATACAAGACAGTACAGTCATAAGTTCAGATGAAATTAGTGAGATTTCTTGCTGTAGTAATCATAAAAGATTGTAAACTTTTTGGGACATAAGAATAAAATCAAAAAATTTAAACTCAATAAGTATTTAGGGGATTCTGTAAATTTACTCGCGTAGACAATGCCTTGTTTCTCTGAGATAACCGTTAGTGGGAATATCCATTAATTTAGTCATAAGTGTGCTCTTCCAAATAACCATTTCTTCTAGGACTGGATCCTGTCCAGCTTCAGCTCCAACTTCCATTTTACATTTCTTGGTCTAGCTCATTAAAGATAACCATACACATGAATATATGGATTAGCGACTACTATTGGCGAATTGTAGATATCTCGCCACAACTATGGATTCTCACCTTAATCCCTTTATTCCATACCGAACTTAATATAAACTGATTTTATTACCCCAGCCATTATCTTCTTATGATCTAGCCTATCCGGATAGAGGGTGGCGTGAGATACAACTCACCAGAATGGTAGGGGTCCTCATTGACTTACCCACTGGCATTGTGATAGTAAGTCCTACGAGACAGAAATAAAAAAGATGGGGTCTATCTAGGACTAATCAAGTTTAATATGACGAAACAAGGAAGGCAAAACGAAAGGGTCTTTTGGGTGGTAGGCAAGACGACTACCTCATAAGTTCAAAGTGGAAAGAGAATATATATTGCTAACTAACCACTCTGTTATGTGACTAATGTTTCAAAAAAAATGAGTGGAAAGATGTTCAGGGAGGGAGATGGATGAAAGTAAGAATTGGCAAAAAGAAAGGACAGAGTCCACGGTTATGATGAGACACCTGATAAACTATCAAAACTTGTCGAATGGTTATAGGATCAGCCAAGCGAAGGTCGCCTAGTGGTCTACCCAGTTATAGAAAAGTTAAGGGAATGCACTAAGGACCACTATTTCATATTGAGAGAAACAGTCCCAAAAAGATCAATGAGTTAAATTTGTTTAGTTCTTTTTTTATTATCTTGACAAGTTTGGGGATATTTTGTGTAGTAAAGAAACTCAATAAGTGTAACATCCTATATCTAGTGGATCTTAAAACAAGGCATATAGATGTGAAGTTTTATGTTTTGGTACACTTAGGTAGCCAATCCGCCATTTATAAGCTTCTGGCGAGCTAATTTTTGGCGCATAGAGTACATCCATAAAAGTATTTAAGGGTTTATTCTCATTGTATTCTTTAATAGAAGAAAGAGTACAATAAACAAAGAGTACGCCTCAGAGTTTTTGTTGTGCATAATTCGTCTACTAAGTAAATGTTATAGTAGTAAAGGGTTGAAATGTCCCTGTGGCTATGCCATATATGAGTTATCGCCATAAGTTATGGAACGCCCAATTTGTTCGAATGATGTGTACGTGGGGTTCTGTAATGTGATTGATTGAGGGTCAACTGAATGGTTTGACTGATCAAATAGCATCAATATCTAATTTTCTTTTATATTTTCTCTTTTTTTTATAAGACAGTAAGGGGACAACTTCTATATACTTTTGACACTTCTCAAGGTCTATAATCAGGTTCTGGGTGTATATATATATGGTGAGAAGGGATCGTTTGGATGATTTTCCTTCCTTCAACATTACTCTCTTGTTATTCTTCTTAAACTTAAATGTTCTTTTCTTCTTTATTAAACTGGAAGCTAAGGTTTTAAACTAATCAATGGATATTCCACTTCTTATTGTTGCTACTACTGCTTTGAGAAGGATGATCGAGATTGGAACTCCAAGCTACAATATAGGTGAGTGTCAGGTGAGCCTCTAACCTGATCCTACATGTTAACTATTCAAGTAGGAGATACATGATGAAAACATCTTGCATAATTGGTAAGTGTCTATGCGAAGTATTGTAAAGATTTTGCATGTGTAAGGATGATATGTATGAGGCATTGTTTGAATATGAAGTTAAATGGTACGTATGCAGGTGAAATCTAATATGAGAAAGTAAGTATCAGTCAGGTATGTGATCAAATTTGGGTAAGTAACTTTAGAGTAAAACATCCATTTTTTATGCCTTTGGTAATACAGTTATATTTCTAACCAGACTGGTAGATCATGATATGAAGATATGACTAAGTCCATGTGGTAGAGACCCATGGCATTATATGATAAGTAAAACACTCATGGTGATGCCTCTAGTGAAACGAAGACTGGACTGTCAAATCTCAACATGAGGATGTGTAAGTCATTGTGGTTGAGACCCATGGCGTAATATGATAATAAGAACATTCATGGTGATGCCTTCGATAAGATGTAAAATGGACTGGTAAAGCACGATATAAAGATATGTATAAGTCCATGAGGACGAAATTGATGGCACCTTCTGTTAAAGTCTATCGGGACATTAAACACGTGGTTTTGTGTTATGGCTGTGTGGTGTGATCTGCTAAGCCTTGGTGGCATATTCTGTATTGCCTTTGTGACGAATCCTGTGATGCCTATGTGGCATATTTGGTGATGTCTGTGTGGAAGATTTGGTTATCCACCTTTGTGGTAAGATCAAGGTAAGTTCTGAGATTTTTTCAATAGGTAATTCTTTGATAAAGATATGATATGTTTGAATTTAACTTGGTTTGGTTAGTCTTGTGATGAAATTGACTAAGTCTTAAAGGGTGTTTCTTGAAAAAAAAGTATGTATATGTATTTTTAAAGAAGGAATCCACCATAGTAGCTCGTTAGTATAGGATATTGGCGTATTCGAAGTTATGAAAGGTATAAGGGTTCGTTGGTCTGAGTTTGACTAGCTACGTAGGGATGAAATCTGAGTTATCTAGTGTCTGTCGTATTTGAATAGATTTTAATTTCTCGTTTTGGGACCATTTGGAATTTGAGTTGTTTGTCAACTAGGGCGTTCTTATGTATGCAAAGTTGGTGTTTGGAATTCCTCTGGATGATCTGGTACGTTTCATTATCAGTATAAGTTTGATTTGGGTTTGATTCAAGATATGATCTAATCGGTAGTATGATAGTTATCAAATTTAGAATGAGTACTCACCAAATGTAAGATCAGTTGGTAATTATCTGCCAAATAATAGTATAGGTGAATATTCTTGGAAAAAATATTAAATGTTGTTCGAAGAGGAATCCGTTGACAGTAGGCTCTGTATAGATATTCTTTTGAGAAGTACCTATGTTTTCCTTAGAAGGAATAAGATCTGTAATGACTGGTAAGATATAAAGTTAGTTGAGGAGTGAAGTGAGAATTGGTAAGCTAAGTATGGTAGTTGGCGCATAAGCATATATCCGATATTTGTTAAGTACTCACCAAAGACAGAGTGGTAATACAAAATCTTCAAGATGAGGAACTCAAATAGAAAGACTCCAAGGTATTTTGTATTAAAACTCACTAAGTTCGTAAGGACTTAGAAAATATTTGTTAATGTTGTTGGTCCTGTTGTAAGAATGAGTTCACTAAGAGGGACCAAGTCAGGAATATGCTAGAGAAATAGCGAGTTGGGATATTATGCATATAGAGGGCCTCTTAAGAGTATGACATATAATTTTCTATGACAAGATAAGTTTATCTTTAATGAAATTTTGCGCTTTAATGCATTATATTATTTTTAAAAGTCTGTTGTATTCTTGAATGTTATCTAATTCTCTTTTGTGAAGAAAGCCTTTATCAAAATAATATGAAGTATTTTAAAAAAGGGTTATACGTACATCGTTTAAAAATTTATGCTAAGTGTTTGTATGTCGTAACATTTGATATCTCGACTCAGTGATTTAGGTCGGATAAAGGGTGTTACACTAAGTTCTTTTATACTTACAGAAATTTAACTTATGTTTGCAAAACTCAAAGAGTGGTCGAGGACATTGAGGAGGGAACAAGCCGGATAGATTCAAACGAATGAGCATTTATTAATTTGGTGTCATGCACATAAGAGGGGTTACCTTTAGAGTCTTCACCCAAGAGCCGAATATAATATAATCAAACATTTCCCTTAAGAGTTGGAAAATTAGAAATAGTAAGTTTTATGCATTTAAGGCTCTGGTTGTAAGAATATTTACTAATGAGTAATGGATTTCGTTCTTTAAAATAGTTAAGTTGGAAATCTATAGTTAGAACCAGTCTGGTTTAGTTGTGACACTTCGTACCCGGATTTAGAGATAGGGTTGGGTAAGGGTGTTACATTAGTAGACGAATCTAAACATGTCCTTTGTCTAATCGAAAATGAGCAAACCGATTGAAAGATTAATATGTTGTCTATCAAGTCCAATTGGGGAGATGTTTTTTCTAGGGCATTGGAGCAGATAACTCCAAGAAGATAGAAGAATGGATGTGACTGACTGGACTAACTGTACACCGGACAAGACCCAAGTAGGATAGATCCTGATTTCGTTTATGGATTTACTCACTTCTGACGTTTATCGTGTGGCATACCTAAATCCTTAGTGGATGACGGGCTATGTACGCGTGACTCGTACACTTTGATGTAAGTAAAAGACTTAGTTAGAATATATTAGGAACCGAAAGCTGGTGCGTTGGGTGTACAACTTCTACAATATGTAGCATCATTCACAATAGTGTAATTTATAGCCTAAAACATGGGTAAATGGTATCCTCTTATTGGTATTACATGCTTGAGAAAAATAAACGTGACCACGGGTCATTCGTCTTTGTGATGGATGACTTGATTACTATTAGATAGTAATTGACATTTCTTGAAGGAAGATATAATGGTTACCATGAGATAAAATAGGATCATATTGGGAGAACGAATATTATCCCAAATAGATCAAGGATATGTTATGAGGGTAACACACTTATGACAATGTCATTGGACGAGCACTGAGTAGTTGCTTTCATAATGGTATGTTGTTAGGGAAAGCTCAGTTATGACACTATAGTGGAATGATTTCATGACTAAATAGGAGAAATTTGGAAACTTAATTATAAATCATTAGAGCCCTAATTACATATGTCAAATCGGTCCCTCCATTAGCTCGTTGAAATTGGAAACAAATTGCGCGTTTGAATCAAAATGAATGGAATGAATAGAAATTGAGAAATGAAAAACATTCAGAAATGATTTCAGTTTTCTCTGAAATGGATAAATGGAATCATTTGGAAATGAATGTGATTTCTGAAAATGGAAGATGAAAATGAGAAATGATTTGTTTGCAAATGTAAATAGATTACTCAGAAATGATGAAAATAATACGTTTATGTTTTTGAGCTATTTCGAAACCCAAAAATAAAAATAAATCGTTTAGTCATAATGAACAGGTTGAATTATGAAATATTAATTATATTTTCTCGAAAATTTTACCAAAGGTAAAATCATCATAATTATACTAGGGCTAAAATTGGAATGAGAAAATTATTTAATATAAAATATTGAAGTATATTTTGGGAAATTGAAAAATATAATTGAGTTGGATCAAATTACAAAGTATTATTCAAAAAGTTCAAGAAGTACTCGTAATTAGACCTGATGTGTGAGAGGCTCAAAATCTCCTCATGGTATATGTAGGGGGCGGTAAACCTAGTAAGAATATTAGGGGATGTCGTCCACCCAACTTCTACTCTAAGTAGAAAGTTATTTTTGTATTTGAAACAAACCTCTCAAATTAAATAAGGGTTTTACCTTATCTACCTTCTCTACCTATAAATAGATGGCACTGGTAGGGCTATTTAATATAACTTTAAGATATTGTTACTCTGCCGAAAAATAAAGAGAATTTATTCTCAACTATTAAATATATTTTTTTATAATACAATTTTGTCGGTTTCCATTTTGAAGAGACAATTTTGTCCGTGCCCGTGTAACTCTTTGACTTGGGTCACACGGCCAAGCCACACGCCCATGTGCTAGGCCATGTGCTAGACCGTGTAATTGTCTGACTTGCAACCCTTTGAAACCTACAAGGGGCACATGACCATGTGTCACACACGACTAAGACAAACGCCCGTGTCTCAGGCCGTGTAGAGGAAAAATAGGCCATTTACAATCCATTTTTCTCACCCAAAGCATGCACACACCGATAACCCTTTTTCACATATAATCAAGCATTCTAAGTATACCAAAACCATGCATAAAAAAGCTAGATTCATAAGGTATTTGTTCATATAACCAATATGCCCATAAGATACCTCAATCACAACAACCAAACATATATTATACATTTGCACATTTCACCCATAATCAACCAACTTGTAACTAAGTATATGCCAAAACTTACCACAATGTTCACATACCAAAATCACACTCCATATGCCAATTTGACCATTCAACATCTAGCATCTCTAAACCTTAGTAAAATTGACCATATGTCCAACACATCCAAACATATCACCATGACCACAGTCAAGCATATCAGAAGAACCATTCAGATAGCATGCTTTTTATTTACCAATCCAACTCCCTATCTTTAAGCACCTAAATGCCAAAATATCAACCATTATAAAACCACATAAACATGTTAACATAACAACTATTTCATCATCAAAAATACCATATTTACAAGCCAAACATAATGGCTAATTCATCAAGCGTAAAACACCTATACATGCCATTATAACCATGACTCAAAATCATCAAAATCTACCAATTTAGCCGATGGATAGTGTGATATATCCCCGAAGACTTTCCAACCGAACGAGCGTCTGATTCACTATAAAACATGGAAAAATAACATAAAGTAAACATGAATGCTTAGTAAGTTTGTATAACATAGAACTTAACGTACCATTTAATTTAAATAGCAGTAAAACTTAGCATGGCATATTCTAACCAATAGCTTGGCCAAAGCTGTTATCTAGAAAGATGTGCCAAATCAACTATAACATCTAGTAAGTCCCAAAAAAACTATGCACCTCTATAATATTTTTAGAAAATTTCGAGTTCACAGTTGCCAAAATTTTGTTCAGATCAATACAGATACATTCACCAAATATTACATATATCAAAAACCCTAATTCTCGAAGTCGAAATTCATATTACTAAACTTTGCATACCACTTATTGACTCGTGAAATCTGTAACATTGTTCTCAAATGTTAATCAAGTTTAGTTTCATTCCTCAAATAAGTTAGAATATCATCGATAAACATAATAACAAATCTTATAAGTTAGAACTGATAAATTCTGTTAATTAGGTTTATTAAATTGGCTAAATGTTCATTAATACATACAATATTACCAAAAGCTCACATTTTTCATATCAACTCCAGAAAGCAGTCTTCAATACATCTGACACATGACTCTGAGTTGACAATAACCTGACTAAAGTTAGTTCTTCAAAAACATCATAACACTTTTCAACTAATCAAACAAGTTAGCAATATTATATAATGGATACTTGTTCTTTATGATAATTTTATTCAACTGTTGATAGTCAATGTACAATTTCTAGATTCCTTCTTTCATTTTCACAACAAGATAAGAGCATTTCAAAGTGATACACTCGGTTAGACAAATCCCCTGTCTAATAGTTCTTGCAGCTAAGCTTCCAAATCTTTTCAATTTAATTGATACCATTCTGTATGGTTTAAGCAAAATCAAAGCAGTTTTAGATGTCATTTAGGTAAAAAAAATATAACTTTTCTCTTAGATGGTAAGCCTGACCTTTCTTCATAAAACACATCAACAAATTTCGCTAACTATCAATTCTTGTTTTGTCTTTATTCCCGGTACTCTGATTTTTAAAATATGACTAAGTATGATTCATTAATTTTTCTAATTGATTCTCAAGCTGATATTGTTGGAATACTACTAGTTGCAAAAATCATATCTGTCAGACTCAATATTGTTCGATTCACTACTCTAACATTTCTGTACAATACTCTTTTCTGTCTACAGTCAATTACAACATTGTGCAAAATTAATCAATCCATAGCAATAACTATATTAAATTCATCAAACTATAACAACGTCTGATTAATAGGAAATTCATAGCCCCAAATTCTTAGTAGAAAATTTTATATACATCATTAACAAAGACATACTGACATATCAGGTTTATTATTCTAATATCAAGTTCAGTTAACTCTATTGAAAAATTTCTTCCAGTTACTAATGTAGTGCAAAAGGATGAATGTGCTAATTCAAGATCAATTAAAACATTTATAGTAATATCAAAAAGATTAAATATACAACAATGTTATCAAAAGAAGAAACCTCTTCACATGCTCAAATAGCATAGGCTTTAACAAATGCTCGAGTTTCATGTAACACCCTATACCTGACCCGATCGTCTAGTCCAGATACAAAATGTTACAACAACTCACATAACTCATTAACGTTTTTGTTCCAATTTAATTTTTATTCTCAGATGACTTAAGCATTAAAATTTCCTTGCCACTATTAATATTCATGTTTCTAGTTCTAATCGCATACAACCAGAATCTTTTAATGATCTAAAAATTATTTAAAATTTTACAATTTGAGCTCCTAATGACAAACTGAATTAACTACAACCCTAAGTTGTGGCCTCTGTGGGTGCCCCTCTATACACATAAACAGCTACCTAGCACCACCATTGAAGCTGGGGTCTGGCTTATTCCCTATTTATTTCTGTGTCTTTATCTAACCTGCATTCAAGTAGAAATTTATAAGTTCGAAAGAACTTAATGAGGTATGGTCATTCACAATTGTTAAAAGCTAATTAAACTCTAAGAAAAAGAGGTTATATGCATAGAGTTACACTCCCTGGATTTCGGGGGGATTTTGTAGACTTTATTGGCAAAGCTAATGTTCCTATTCCATTAAGCCAAAATTTGGCAGTATAATTCCCAGCCAGATCAAAACCATATTCTCTTCGATGTCTTACCCTTGCTATTCCTTGATTCCACTTCCATTATGCCCTTCCTGATATAATTTGACACAATACTTTATTCGTCAATAGAATCCGGTGATGTTTAATGGTGGTTATACAATGAATCACCCTGATTGCGATTCCTTAGCCTAATCTTTTACCTTGAATAAGGTCCTAGACTCGTGCGCATAGTACATGTTCTTTCAGTCCATACTATTAAATACACCAATAGGTAGGTAGTTCCCAATAAACTATCCTTTACTTAGGTATCTCTTGACGATTTCCACCACTGGTAGACCTATCAAATCTTACTAGTGCTTTATGACCCTATCAAATATTCGCCTATTACTATTTTTTTGTGGACTTTATTGATCGTTCATCCTTGAGTTGATATTTCTTCCCATGAATATTCTTGGTGTCTACTCATTCATTCAACTACCCCTTTTGTCGATTTCCAATTTAAGACTGTATCCCATAATAACCTAATCTGTATCTGTTTAATGATAGAGGGTCTGCAACTTCTTCGACAGACTCTTCTTGGTAGCACCACCATTATCATCTGGTCTGAGGAATCTCACCTTCCTCTTACACATAACCAAGTTGAAACGCTTCCTAAGCTCTATTCTGTCCTGTGACTTGTCACGCAAGTCTCTTTACAACTTCTTTATTATAAATTGATGGATCTTTTGATTTTTTAATCTGCCTTGTATTTACTTACCCGACAGGCTACTTCGTGTTTATTATCCCGGTGAACTATTCTGTATTTACTATCCCAATGGATTACTCATGTTGTCATAATCAAGCCATGGTCTTACACATATAACCCCATGTTTAATGTCCTAGTAGACTCCATTGGTTGCCATAGTTGAGCTATGGTTTTCTACCTTATGACCTCTTTTGAGGTGTCACACCATAGGACATATATATCGTTGTCACGGTGTTGCCACATAGAGCCTGCAAACCGTTGTTACTGTGTTGCTCTATGAAACCTATAAATCATCGTCATGGTTTCATTCTAGTGAGCCAGTTGATATCATTTCGTCAAACATCTAACATTGATGCTCGAACACCATAGTGTCCCCTCCGTAAGGTTTAGAGCTTCACACATAACAAGTTGCACCCATCAATATTGGATTGCAGAATCTAATGGAACTCCATTTCCCTTTCCATCCACCCATTCTTCCATTTCACCACTTCTACTCCACCTATCCCATCAAATTAAATACTCCAGTACTCCACATACAAAATTACTCATGCATTTCATCCAATCAAAGTACTTAATACATAATACAAAGTTCGACATATTTTTCAGCACCATAAATATTTGTTTAACATTCAATGGTCATACACACATACACAAACATATTGTATGAGATTATGCATTCACAACATGCTCAATCACCACCTTTGTACACAATGACAAACATAGATAACTGAGGATAATCACAACAAAATTCATTTAACATCTAAACCTCATCAACCACCCAAGTCAGAGTACAGACACTCACCTTAAATCCTTTCCCCTCGTTAACTTAGCTTATTCCATATGATAAAGCCTCATTCGTCCTGATAACTAGGCATGATAATCGATTATCGATTAAATCAAAGTTATTCAACCTTAAAACCCATAACTCAATTTACATAAACTTATTAGGAGCCTTACTTTATCTTTTCTCGAATCCTTGAGTGTAGAAAGACAAGAACGCTTACCAGTTACTCGAATTTCCCACTTTTAGACTCAAATTCTCACGACTATGGCTCTATGTAGAGCTCTTCTAAGTTTTCTTCTTCTCAGGAGCAACCAAATAAGAAAAAGCAAGTAAAAGAAAAAAAATTACAGATTAAGTTAAAGAGGATTTTTCTTCTTTGCTAGAGTGTCATCTTTCACTTATATATCTATATATATATTTTCTATACACGATCTCGCAAACCCTCCTAGACAATTGTCAGCAATCATTATGCCTCCAACTATGGAACTAGTCGATTCCATCCCAAACAAACCATAATTGGAACTCAACTATTTGCTCACCAGTTCACAATTTTCCAAAAAATTTCTAGTAGAGTCCGCCGACTTACCATACGTTCAATTAGGTCCCAAATTTCCTCCCTGATTGGATCGTTAAAGTTATTTAGGTGTGACATTTCATATCTAGCAGTTGTATCCTTACTCCTAACTCGGTTGATTCCTACTTTACCACTATTTCTCAATTATTTACCTCTTTGAGTACTAATTATAGGCTTTAGACTCTATTCTTCATTTTGATTTACCTGATTCAAAAAATCTCATTTCCAATGTTCTTTGGAGCCATGCAAAATACAAGCTCCACTCTTTAACCGACACTTATCGCTATGATTTTTTCCACAATGATGAAAAACTAGTCTACTCACATTAAGAACACTATCAAAATTGGTTGTTTGTGTGGTCTGTGACCTCAAATTACTTGGTCTGGACTAATATATCCCTAAAAACTCTAACGAGAAAGTAAAATGACTATAAAAATCCCTCAACTTTTTTAGTGGAGGAGTCAAAAATTATCTGATTATATTCTATTAACTGCAGTCTCAAAATGTCGATTCCACTTTTTTCTTTTCATTGTATATATCCTCTATCTTTTGTGCTCATTCAAATAAAATCACAAACTCTTTGAATTCCGAGGTCCTTACTAACATTCGGGTATTTCGTTCAATCCTTACTCAGAGCGGGTCCATATTTTAGCTTCTATCGATACAATCTGGCGGGCATACTTACTAAGTCGGACATGTTCCCATCTGTACTCTACTACAAATCTGTTTCCTTGTTTCAATTCCAAAAATTTTTTATTCTTTTTCTAGGTACAGTATACTAATGTATTTATTTATTAACTCTAATTGGAATAAGTCCTAGTTCACTTGATCTTTAGGAACAACTTCTGTTAAAGTCATCCACCACTCATAAGCTTCATTTTTAGGAGTGACACTATAAGACCCTGTTTCCAATTAACCCAAAAATTGGAAATAATTGGAGGACTAAATTGAATGAGACCGTAAGATGGCGACCTTAATTGAAAGAAACGGGAAAGCTAGAAACTAAACTGGACATGGTTGAGAACCAAACCTAGTTCTGTTACGAGGGAACCTGTCGGTTCCTTAGGGGGAGACATAATAATTAGCGTTGAACAATTCTCATGAGGTTGGAAATAGAGCAGGAAGGGCTATAAATAGTTGAAAGAGGACTCTCAGGGCTGATTTTCTTCCCGTCCTTATGTCATATTCTCCTATTCTTTATCTTCTTCAGTAGCTCAAAGAAGGAGTAACCATGAAAGGCTTTGCATAGAGCAAACTTCATGAGAATGAAGATGGAAAAGTAGGGAAACCAGCAAGCAGATAAAAATCTTAACCCTTCTATGTACGTAAAAGTTAACAAAATGAGGTTATAGATCTTCAAAACTATTTTAAGGGTTTTGCATGATTTAAAAGTTGAAGCTTTTAAGATGAAATGCAAGTTTAGCTAGTAGGCTTTTGGTTGTAAGCTATTGCTATGAGAATAGAAGCTCTGGCATTTGAGAGAAGAAATAAATTATGGAAATGATGAAGTTTCCAGTGAGTTCTAAACTCCAAGAATACTGTTATGGTCTACACCGTTAAGTATGTAATATTTACATAAACATGAAATATGATTATATGTGCATGCATTGCAAGTCTATGAGAAAAACCTACATGGGATAGAGGAAGTTATGAAAGGAAATAGGGGGTGACCCTATTAGATACCGCCTCAGAGAAATCCCCGAGCCTTGCAATAGGAACACTACGGTGTACGAGCATCAATGTTAGGTGGTGTAAATGAGGTAATGGGAGGATGATTTAGTAAATGAAATCGTGGAAAGGAATTTACCACTACAGTATCAACTAGTCCTTTGGGGTGACACCGTAATGACAGTATATGGCGTAAGACCATAGATAAAAGAGGCTATGGTAGTTTGGTATGAAGGACATAGCATAATACCATGAATGAAATATGTCATGGCAGCATGGTACACGGTATAAAGGTATACGGTGTAAGACCATAAATAAAAGATTTTATAGTTACCAGGTATGATAAGTAAGACCCTGGATGAAAGAACCTATGGCACCATGAGGTAGTACACCAGGATGGTGAAGTGGTGTAAGACCATGGATGAAAGGCTCCATGGCATCAATAGAGATAGTCTGTTGCGACAGTAAACACGAGGTAAGTCCACTGGGATAGTAAACACGAGGTAAGTTTGTCTAGATAGTAAACATAGGGTAAGTCCACCGAGATAGTAAACATGGGGTATGTCTGTCGGGACAAGAAACACGGGGTAAGTTTAATGGGACGTAGAGAACGAGGAAAAAATGTATAAGACTATGGCTTGGTTATGGTAACCCATAGATTCTACCATAGAACAGATGTGAAACTACGCCAGGACCTCGAGTGAGGGGTATTTAGCTAGTGTGACAAGTATTAGTAACCACATAAGTGGAAAAAGAGTTAAGAAAAAGCAGTAAGGATAAATGTGAAAGTCGACAAGGCATGGAAATAGACCAAACAAGAATTAGAGAAAGATAGGTTGTACAGAAACTGGCCTAATTATGGAAATGTAAGAAGGAAAATTGTCTGAGGATTGCAAGTAAGGATCCGTCATGAAGATCTGTCAGAGAGTTCAATAAAGTCGTATGCAAGAAATGAATCTCATAGAAAATAGAGAAGTGTCTCCTAGGATAAGGATTTTTTCATGGGGACAGAATGTTTGTCAAGACTATTCCTCTTTGAGGAATGTTTATTGTGGGTACACCGCTACAATAATAGCCTGTAGGGATGAAACGAGCAAGTGGGATGGCAAGCTCGTATAGCTGTGGGAATGATAACCTACTATTTTAGCTAGACAAAGCAATCTTCAGTAATGGGAAAGGAGAGTTCCCAAGTAAAGACTAAAGTGAGGGGTACATTACCTAAAGTAATCCCCCACTATTACCAATATGATGGAACAAGAATGGTTTCACCAGAGTGGCGAGGTCCACTGCAGGTTATCATAATATGGAAGTTCCAACAAGTCTTTCGGGACATGTGTACGGGAATGGGGAGATCTCCAAGGTTTGGTACAACAAAGTTCACTGAAGAAGGTATGTCCTAAGAATCCTTGGACGAGAAATACAAGAAAGCTACCGGAGAGGTACATGAAAGTAAACAAGTGTATAGCCAAGTTTAGGAGAAGAGAAAGAGTAAGGAAAGAAAGCTAAGAAGAAAGGATAAGATTCACTGATATGGTGAAGTATCTAGGATACGGTTGAATGGAGAGTCCGAACAAAAGAAGGTCTTATAGTGAGCTGAGTAGCTTAGAGGATCGAGTGGAGTCTGCCACCCTAACACAAAAACTTACCTTGAGTGAGCTGGGAGTATTCATATTTATGTTTATGTTTATTTTACATTATTTACCATCGTGTGATAGGGTTTGAATATGGTACAATGAAGGAACTCACTAAGTTCATTTGAATTTACATACATTTGTTTAGTGTTCACAAGACTTGCGAAGTTAATCAAGGACTCAAATGAGGGACCAAGCCAGATGGAATGATGAGATTGGGGTCCGCAGGTAGTTTCATTCATGCTCATAGGAAGGGGCTACCATTGGAAGTTTTGCCTCAAGATCAAAATGATGAAGCCAAATCTGGGATAGAAATTCTAAGAAATTCTTGTAAACAAACAGTCTATTTAGAGATAGAAATTTAGGAGACTAAGTATTAAGTGGCTTAAGGCCTTATATGTGCAATTATTATTTTAAATTTCATTATTGTATTGGTTTTATTATTTGTCTACTTTATAGTTGTTAAGTTAGCAAAATTAAGTAAAGGCCCATTTGTGACACTCAATATCTGAATTTGGTGGACGGTTTGAGTGTGATGTGTCACAATTTGATTGGTATTAAAGAAAAGAAATTTAGGAGAAGAGACTGAAAGATAAATTGAAGATGGATCAAATAAAGGGTTTGAAGGAGTATGAACTTCCCCACAATGCTCTAGTTATTTATAACCACGAGAGAGTGTGGGAAGTTATGGAAATTTAATAAGTGATAAGAAACCTTACAAACCCATAAATAATGATAGGAAACTTGTTAGCATCAAGAGAAGAAAGAATCTTTTAGAAGTCTCAAGACGAGGATAGCTGCCAATTGTTACCTATTAGAGTGTAAGCTCTCATTAAGGAAGAACCAATCAAAGGACTATTTAGTAACAGCCTTGTCTGAGGAAGGCAGAAAGCCTTTGTTACCATTGGAATAGGATTTTGGATTCATAATATTCGCTTTGACACTTCACCATGACAGTAGTAAAGGGGTGCATCATGGGCAAGCTTGGCTACCCTATGAAAAGAAAGATTTGACCCATCAGATGGGTAAGGTTAGCATGTGATCGAGCCTAGAGATTTCAAAATAATTCGTCGGGAAAAAAATAAGCGTTAAGTCATGTGGTGCTTATCTTTGAAGCATCTACCAAAGGTAGAGGCGTTAAGATAATACTATAGATTGGAGTAGCGCATTGAAAGTTGACAATGAGCTGGTAACTAAGATTCGTCAAAGTTAAGGATTTGTAAGATGGGCAGAGTTAAAGTTTAAGCAAATTTAGGATTTGCAGGAGTATCCGCAAATGATAAGGTTGAAGAGTTGGTAGATAGGCGGTCTTCGCTAGGAAATACCCATCAAATTATGACAAGAATGAGACGCTGTGGGACAGAGGATACCAATAACTGAATAACCAGGCATCCGCTAATAAGCAAGAACCTATACTTTGTTAAGTATAGAAAGATCTGCCAAGCTGGCAGAGCAAGGATGAAGTATCGATGCTAAAAGGAATCAAGTTAAGAAAACATGTAAGGATAATAGATGAGGGTTACGGGAACCCTATCATGGAAGAATGATGAAGTGATGCGATCCCAGCCGTATCATATTTCGATACAACTCGACGACCTTAGAATTGGCCGAAGCTCGAGGGGCCCAAGTGAAAACTGAAGCTTAATTTTAGCTTAATGAGCTCAATTCTAGCTTCTTCAAGCTCGTCTAGTTCAACCCAAGCTCATTTAGCTTAACTTCAACCCATTTTTTAATTTACTGGATTAAGTATTTAGTTGCTGGAATAAATTACTCATCTTAGTTAATTGAGTTCATCTTAGTTAATTAAGTTGCTGAAATAAATTACTTATCTTAGTTAATTAAGTTCATCTTAGTTAATTTAGTTGCTTAAATCATTAGTTTAATGAATTAAGTTGTTTTTAATTTTAGTTGCTTAAATAATTTCAGCATTTAATATGTTCCAGCTTAATTAATTTGCTACTACCATTTAACTTGTTTCATTGTGCTTATCGATCAATTAATCATTTAAATCAGCTGTTACATGGATTGGCATTAATGGAAGGAATGAATTCAGCTGTTATGAAGTTGAATTAAAGGCCAGCAACTGTTATGAGCTTATTCAAGTAACCGTTTGAAGATTTTAATGGACAAGGAGTTGATTACACAAAACATTCAGCTTCCAAAAGTTTTATGTGTTAATGGTTGTTCCAATTCATCCATTTACACCTTGAAACAGTTTTCTTCAATCATTCATGCAAAGAGGTTGTTCGTGTGCCAAATTTAAGCCAATTGTTGTTGCTGTCCATTTAACTGCCCAAGAAGAAATAAAAGGTTGTTATAACCTTTTTAGCTGATTAAGTATTGAATCAAATTCATCCAGTTCATTAGAGCTAATTATTAGCTGATTGGGAAGATTAAATAAGTTGGTCATAGCTGTTACATATGTTAAAGTTTCTCAAAGGTCTTTTAGTTTTAATTAGCTTAATTAAGTTAATCAATAACTCACTTAAGCTGATTAGTTTGTGTCCATTCATCTGGAACATGTTCAGCCTATAAATAGTTTGTTTTTGTAATTATTTTAAAAGGACTTTCTGCTAAGTATATGAACTTCTGTTCTTTGTGAGAATTCAACTCTCATTGTTCTCTCTTGGACTGAAATGACTTATCAAGCTCAGCTTATGGCGTCATTCTTTCCTTGTTATTCGAACTTATCACTTATCAAAGTGTGGCGTTTGTTAAACCTTTGGTTCCTATCTCGATAGATAGCGGGTCAAGGTTTTATTTTCTATTTTTACTTAACATTATCCATCTAAGTGCTTTTAAGACTTGGTTAACAATTCTATGTATTGTTGGTTCAACCTTTGCCTTAGTCGAACACCTTCCATCCATCTTTTAAATTATCTTTGAGACCCTTATTCGAATCTAACTTCTAGCCTTTTCAAACTTATCTCTCTAGTTTTCCAACCTATTTTGATTTAATTCAACGCTTAATTAATTTTACGATCGGGCATCTAAGCGACTCGAATCATCACCGAGGCGAGTTCGTATCATTTGGTATCAAAGCTAGTGAAATTGAAGTGAGTATCGATGTTTGTAGCATTATGAGATTGTAAGAGATCAAAAAGAAATTCAGTTTCTATTGACTTCAAAAAGTGTGAAAATCAGCATTTGGGGTACAAAATTCATGGATTACAAAAAAGCTTAGTTTGTAAATTTCTTCTTGCTACCCAAAGTCACTTATTCACCCTATTACCATTCAGCCACACTTACATCATTTTCCTTTTTTGTTTTCTAGCCTACCCTTCGTCCTAACAATATTACCTACCCATAATCGAACATCATTTTTGTAAGCCGACTGACATCGCCTTCTGCTAAGTTAAAACAGTCCATTGCGAACATAGAGAGGCAGATTGAGCGGAAAAAGGCAAGAGAGTGGTGAGTCTATTTGAGTGAACAAAAGCCAAGTGAGTGAATTTTCTTTGGAGAGAAATAGTGAGGTTTTTGTTTGCGTGAACTTAAGATGTCAAGAAGTCCAAAAAGTAACCCAAACGAGGGAAATGGTTTTCAACCTATAAGGAATGTTGGTGGAGGCGTGCCAGATTTTACATTCCAAACCTTCACGCATGAAATGGAGCGTCTATTTGATCGAAAGCTCAAACCCATCAAGGAACGATTAGACCGAGTCGAGAAACGAGACCAACAGGAACGAGTTTCTTCAAGACGAGGGACAAAAACAAGATCGTTACGAAGAAAAATGTCCAATGGTTATACGAGAAGAGATCCATACCGTGATTTTTATATGACAAGGAATTCAAGAAGAAACAAAGCAAGCTTCGAGTTTGAAGCCTATCAAGGTTATGAATGAGAAAACACAAGTCATTCTTCGTATGCATCAAAGTACTCGTCTATGGAGAGTCAATCACGAAGAGGTGATCGTGTTTCAAATGTAACTTCGTCCATTTCTACCCAATTCTTCTTGTGACGAAATGAAACGAGAAAAAGAAATTGAGAGAAGAAAAAAAGAAACAAAAATTGAAAAAGAGAAAAAGATTGAAGAAAGAACAGAAAAAGTACGAGAAACAAGTGATGTTGAAAATGAAAGAGAATTGATGAGTGAAAGTGAGATTTCAACAATGAAGGAGACTACGGAAAAAGAAAGAAAGCTTGAAAAAGAAACGAGTGGAAAAGATGAAAGTGAACAAGAAAAAGTGAGGAATGTTTTTACTAACCAACCTGCGAGTTGCCCTCGTATTGTTTCTTCTTTTTAGGTTTCAGAAGATCCCATTGACAAATTTCAACTTCAATATTTTTCGAAGGAGAGAAGATTCACATTGGTTGAAAAAGGTAACGTTTTCAACAAACCTAGTTTGCCTATGCCAAAGGGTAAGCAAGGTATGGAATCTGAAGTTTTTAAGTTATATCAGCCCCATTCGATTGTTGAAGATTTGGTTTCTAAAAAACGTTTGAACTTTGACTTGGTTAATTACTCTTCCTTGATTAATAATGATTTGTTTACTTTAAAAGATCGCAAGGAGAGAACCATTACTGAAAATTATGGTATTGATGAGATTGTTGGTGAAGTAGTAATCAATCGGCAATTGCAAGGATTGGATGTCCAAAATAATGAATCAAATAAATCTTTCTATTTGCTTGATTGTGGTGAAAACGTGCGGATGAGATTTGAGGCATATGAATTTCTGAAAACATACATGAATATTCGAATGAATTATGATGGGTTTGACTATTTGAATGTTTGTATGTTCACATCTTCTTTGTTTGGCATATGTGGTAAAAAGTTTTCGCATAAAATGTTTAATCTATTTGATTGTGATGTTCATGAGAAATCTTTAAACCTTTGTACGAAATTTCCATGCTTTTTTATGCCTATTCGACTAATATTTGAGAAGCTTGAATGTTTGCATGTTTGTTTGTCTAAATTCTTTGTTTTCCTTTTGTGAATTAACCGAGAAAATGAAATTCTTGCTATATTTTGGGACAAGAGATCAAAACTCGATTTCCAATTCACCCAAAAATTTGGAAATAATTAGAGGACTAAATTAAAAGAGATCGTAAGCTAGCAGCCTCTATTGAAAGAAACAGGAAAGTTATAAACTAAACTAGACGTGGTTGAGAACCGAGCCTAGTTCTTTTTGGATGGAACCCGTTGATTCCTTAGTGGGAGGCATAACAATTAGCAATGCATAATTCTCATAAGGTTGGTAATAGAGCAGGAAGTGCTATAAATAGTTGGGAGATGGCTCTCAATGATTATTTTCTTCCCAACCTTGTTTCATATTCTTCCATTCTCATCTGCTCTAGTACCTCGAAAAAAGAGCCATGGAACGTGTTACATGGAGTAGGCTTCATGAGAATGGAGATGGAAAAGTAAGGAAACTAGCAACCTCGTAAGAATCTTGACCCTTTTGTGTACGTAAAAGTTAAAAAATGAGGGTATGGATCTTCAAAATTATTTTAAGGGTTCTGTATGATATGAAAGTTTAAGATTTTAAAAAGAAATGCAAGTTTAACCAGTAGGTTTTTGGTTGTAAGCTGCTGCCAGGAGAACAGAAGTTTTGGTGTCCGAGAGAAGAAATAAGGTATAGAAATGATAAAGTTTCAAGTGAGTTCCAAAATCCAAGCATATTTTTATGGTCTATGTTGTTTAAGTATGCTATGTTTGCATAAACATGATATATGATTCTATGTGCATGCATTGCATGTCTGTGGGAAAAACCTGTATGGGATAGATGAAGTTAGGAATGAAAATAGGGACTGACCCTATTAGATACTACCTTGAGCAAAGCTCCGAGCCTTACAAAAGGAACACTACGGTGTTCGAGCATCAAGGTTAGGTAGTGTAAAAGAGGTAATGGGAAGAGGATTCAGGAAACAAAATCATGGAAAGGAATTTACCGCGATGATGGTACTGACTGGTCCTTCGGGGTGGCACCGTGACAAAGGTATATGACGTAAGACCATAGATGAAAGAGGTTATGGCAGTCTGGTATGAAGTATGTAGTGTAATACCATAGATTAAAGATACCATTGTGGCATGGTACACAGTATAAGGTTTACGGTGTAAGACCATGGATGAAAGATGTTATGGCAGCAAGGTATGATGAGTAAGACCAAGGATAAAAGACTCTATGGCATCATTAGGTAGCACGCTAGGATGGTGAAGCGGTATAAGATCATGGATGAAAGACTCATTTGCATTCACAGAGATAGTCTATCGGGATAGTAAACACCAGTTAAGTCTGTCAGGATAGTAAACACAAGGTAAGTCCAATAAGACACAGAGAACAAGGAAGAAGGGTATAAAACCATAGCTCGACTATGACAACCCTTAGAGTCCACCATAGAACAGATGCGAAAGTACACTAGGACCTCAAGTGAGGGGTATTCGGCTAGTGCACCAAGTATTAATAACCACTCAAGTGGAAGAAGAGTTAAGAGAAAGCGATAAGGATAGATGTAAAAGCCGACAAGGCATGAGTGAAGACCTAGTAAGAATTAGAGAAATATAAGCTGTGTGGAAGCTAGCCTAATTATGGAAATGTAAGAAGGGAAATAGTCTAAGGATTGCAAGTAACGGTCTGTAATGAAGAGCTATCAGGGAAAGCTCAATGATGTCGTATGATAGATGAGAATCCCATGGGAGGATAGAGAAGTGCATCCCAGAATAAGGATTTTGTCATGGGGATAAAATGTCTATAAAGACTATTCCTCTTTGAGGAAACTCTATTACAGGTACGCCGCCACAATAATATCATGTAGAAAGGAAACGAGCAAGTGGGATAGCAAGCTCGTATAGTCGCAGGAATGATACCCTACTAGTTCAGCTAGACAAAGCGATCTTCACTAATTGGAAAAGCAAGTTCCCAAGTAAGACCAAGTCTACCAAGGAAGGTTTGTCCTAAGAATCCTTGGATGAGAAATACAAGAAAAATATTAGAGAGGTACTTGAAGGTAAAAAGGCGTATAACTAAGTCCAAGAGAAAGGGAAGTGTAAGGTAGGAAAGATATGAATAAAAGATAGCATCCGCTGATATGGCAAAGTATCTAGGATACAATCGAATGGAGAGTCTCAAAAAAGGATGGTCTTATAGTGAGCTGAGTAGGTCAAAGGATTGTGAGCCCACCAGCTTGGCACAGAAACTTGCCTTGAGCGAGTAAAACGCATTCATATTTATGTTTACTTTATTTTACTTTATTTACCCTCAGGTGATATAGTTTGAATATGACACAGCAAAGGAACTCACTAAGTTCATTTGAACTTACATATGTTTGTCTAATGTTCGCAGGACTTGAAAAGTTGATCGATGACTTAAAGGAGGGACCAAGCCAGATGTAAAGGAGAGATTAGGGTCCGTAGGCAGTTCAAGTCATGCATATAGGAAGGGGGCACCATTTGGAGGCTTTGCGTCAAGATCCAAACAATGAAGCCAAATAGCATCCCTAGAATGTGGATTTTTAGGACAGATAGTCCTTAGCTAAATGCTATGAAATTATTGTAAACAAATAATCGGTTTTGAGATAGAAATTTGGTAGACTAAGTATTCAGTCGCTTAAGACCTTAGATGTACGGATTATTATTTTCAATTTCATTATTAGTGTAGTTTTATTTTAAGTCTGATTTATTGTAGGTTACCAAAATTAAGTAAGGTCTATTTGTGATGTTCCACACTCAGATCCGGTGGACAGGTCGGCCATGGTGTGTTACAGACACAACATGTCTCAGACTGTCTTCAAGCAAATATACCACTTTATCAAAAACTTTTGAGTATTTCAAACAAGTATTCAGCTATGGTCGAATCATCTTCTGTACTACCTTAAAACTCCTTAGTCCCAAATTTTTGAATCATATCAATTGAAGGCCTATGAACATTTACCAGGTTTTAAGGACAATGGGGTGTCTTGAGAGGCATAAGCCATAGAATTAGCTCGCATAAACTCTGAGAACCATTCATTCACCATTTGAAAGAAAACATCACGCATTTTACTTTCTGACCCTTACGAAATGAGAGCACTATGACTAGCTTTCTGATTGGAAGTGGATCAATTATTATCAACCTCATCAAATATTGGTATGGTACGATTTGATTTGGCCGACATAGTTTATTTATAAGATATAGATTCAGATCGGATCATAAGGCATCACACTACCACATGTTATTGTGGCATGTATATCTAAACTCAATATGCACTACATTTAGTTCTAGAATTAACTAAATTGTAGCTCTAATACCACTGAATGTAATACCCCTTACTGACCTGATCATCAACTTGAGTTACGGGATACCACAATTTTTCCTGGAGAAAATATAAAAAATTAACATTCAAAACATAAATCATAAAATCATAGAAAATTCAATTCATAATCACCAAATATAACCTTTCTTGGGTATTATACGAGCTTACGTATGTTCTAAAATCAACCTGGAATTGAACAAGGACTAATTTCAAACATTTTCACAATTTCAGATCAAGCATATCATAAATAAATCTTTCAAATATTCAATAATGTTATAAACACTTAGATATTATGATATACAATTAAATTCGAGTCTTAATCGTGCTTACAAAAACCCTTTTATTGACCCGAGTATGAAATAGCACCAAATTGTAAAGTTTTGAAAATTTGGGCTCGACATTGCGACGTTACTTCCTCCACGTCATGACATCGCCAAATATTTTTTCATGTCACGACGTCAGACCACTTGATATTGTCATGTCACTCACTGTCAACCGACGTTGCGACGAGGAAAATTGATCATCGTGACGAGGACCCAGTTATTGGTAAAAATTGGGCTTTTTGGTATCTATTTCAAGTTATCCTTTCAACCTAACCAATTTGTGCGTTTTACACAACATTTACTTGCACAAAACCAATCTAATGACATGTCAAAACATCATTTTTAAACCAATTCACACTAATCAGTTCCTCATGCCATATTTGGCTCCAAAAGATGCAAATCTAACCTAATAAATCTCATTCTATACAATCATGTATTGTATCAATTCAAAAAAAACATTTTTCCCATTCTAATTCATGACCATAAATTCCATTGAAACATCACACCATATTACCAAGATAAACATGTAACAGCCTGTTTTCAGTGAAATCAGAACAATAGTTTCGGGACAACAAATCCAACGTGAAAATATTTATTTTATTATTATAATTTCTACAACATGTTAGTAGTATCGTATAAAAATTTTATCAATAAATTTTACCGTTTGTATGCTTAATTCGATAAAAAAGATTAAATCGTAAAAGGTGTAAAAGTAGAGTTCTAGAAGTTAAAGGTGTCAAATTACTATAGAGCTTTAATGTAAGAATCCTTATGTCGTAATTAGACCATTAATGAAGTTAGTGGATTGATATGGCTTGGGATTAATGAAATTTTTAATGTTTTAAAAGGTTATAAAGGTAATTTGGTAAATAAAAATAAAAATTAATAAAACAAAGTCACCATCTTTCTTAGTTCATCTTCAACTGAAATTTAGGTTTAAGATAACCATTAGAGAAGCTTTAACATTCGGTCATCTCTCCTAGCTTGCATGGTAAGATTTTTCGTCCCCTTTTTATTGATTTCTATATTTTTGAAGTCGTTGTAGCTTAATCTAGCTAGCCCAAAGACTAATTTGCAAAATTTTTTAAAAGGTTAGGTTTTTTCCATGAATGCATATATGTGTTTTTTGATGTTTCATGGAATAAAATGAATGTTTGTGGCTTGACAAACAACTTTTGTAAAGTGAATTTTGTTGTAAATGTCAATTAGGAATTAAATTAAAAATAAAAAATATTCATGGTCAATTTGTGAAAATAATGAAATTTATGAGTTTCTAGGGTTCTAATGAAATTTTTCTAGCATGGGTTAACGGTGAAATTGCATGAATTTTCATTTTATGAGCTTAGGGATTAAATTGTAATGAAATCAAAACTATAGGGGCAAAAGTGTAATTTTTCTAAAATATGAAATTTGGATTAAATTGAATAGAATAATAATTTAATTGAATTGAATTTATTCATTTAGATCAAGATAAACCTCGTACGGATTTAGATCGGGGCAAAGATAAAGTTTCGAACTAATTGATTCCGTATCTACGTTTTATCGTCGAGGAAAGTTCGTGTAATTACATTATAATTATATGTCTTTATTTGAAATACATATGTAATATGAACTGCCATGTATATATTTGTCACATATTCAACGATGTTACGTCGACTACCGACCCCCGTTTGAACCTTAGAAATTCGTAGGATATAAATGACATGTCATTAGGGTTTATATGTTTCGGGTGTTGGTCTTGAATGTCCTAATGGTGGCTGAGTTCCTGCATGTGTTGTGGATACTCTAAAACTCATGTGAGCAGCATCGTGTAGCTATGTTCCGACCCACAGCTCGTGTGAGCAAGCCCATTTTCACAAGTCGTGTGAGCATACTTATTCATAGCTCGTGTGAGCATATATGTAAAGGAATTGACGGGCTTTGGTTATATGTTAGCACATTTCGTGTGAGCTATCTCGGGTATCCAACGTTATTCTAATGGTTCAATAGGCATGATTTTGAAAGGAAACGGTAAGAGATTGATATGAACTAAGGCATGTACATATATGAATTTCATTAAATTGGTGAAACATGGATATATATAAGTTGAGATAGATGATATATTCATATGAACATGATTAAGTGTAGTGTCTATCCATGGTTAAATTTCCTATGTTTATATCAAGTATGCTAACATGTTTGTGTTGATGCTTAGGCTTTGGCCAAGCTATTGGTTAGAATATGCCATGCTAAGTTTTAATGCTATTTAAATTAAATGGTACGTTAAGTTCTATGTTATACAAACTTACTAAGCATTCATGTTTACTTTATGTTATTTTTCCATGTTTTATAGTGAATCAGACGCTCGTTCGGTTGGAAAGTCTTCGGGGATATATCACACTATCCATCGGCTAAATTGGTAGATTTTGATGATTTTGAGTCATGGTTATAATGGCATGTATAGGTGTTTTACGCTTGATGAATTAGCCATTATGTTTGGCTTGTAAATATGGTATTTTTGATGATGAAATAGTTGTTATGTTAACATGTTTATGTGGTTTTATAATGGTTGATATTTTGGCATTTAGGTGCTTAAAGATAGGGAGTTGGATTGGTAAATAAAAAGCATGCTATATGAATGGTTCTTCTGATATGCTTGACTGTGGTCATGGTGATATGTTTGGATGTGTTGGACATATGGTCAATTTTACTAAGGTTTAGAGATGCTAGATGTTGAATGGTCAAATTGACATATGGAGTGTGATTTTGGTATGTGAACATTGTGGTAAGTTTTGGCATATACTTAGTTACAAGTTGGTTGATTATGGGTAAAATGTGCAAATGCATAATATATGTTTGGTTGTTGTGATTGAGGTATCTTATGGGCATATTGGTTATATGAACAAATACCTTATGAATCTAGCTTTTTTATGCATGGTTTTGGTATACTTAGAATGCTTGATTATATGTGAAAAAGGGTTATCGGTGTGTGCATGCTTTGGGTGAGAAAAATGGCTTGTAAATGGCCTATTTTTCCTCTACACGGCCTGAGACACGGGCGTGTGTCTTAGCCGTGTGTGACACATGGTCATGTGCCCCTTGTAGGTTTCAAAGGGTTGCAAGTCAGACAATTACACGGTCTAGCACATGGCCTAGCACACGGTCGTGTGGCTTGGCCGTGTGACCCAAGTCAGCCGTGTGACCCCAGCAGTATGAAAATTTTCATCTTTTTCTTAAAAATTCTATATGTTTCCGATTTAGTCCTAATTCGTTTCTAATGTGCTTTTAGGGCCTTTAGGGGTCGTATATGGGACAATATGTGTGAGATTGATTGATTTTACTATGAATGATGTTATGATTTAAATGTTTTGAATATTTGATAGTTTTGAGTTGTAAACTTTTGGTAATGCTCCGTAACCCTATTTCGACGATGGATACGGGTTAGAGGTGTTACAAAACACATATCTATATTAGTATTATTCGCCTTTCCAAAACTAAGCATTGGGTAGGGTTCAACAGGCTAACACGTATACACCCTCATGTACGTGACACATAACCAAAATTAAAATGAGCAAAAGTCTACCGAATCACTGGTTGGATAGTGTGAACTTCGTGGTGATCCAACTGATGTATTTCGTAAACCAGAGATCTAAAAGGAAAAAGGGAATAACAGGTAAGCACTTTGAATGCTTAGTAAGTTCGTATGAAATTTACTTAACTTACCTTGATGTTACAACAATTTAAACAATTGTAATAGATTGGTATCTAACATGCCATCCATTGACATCCTTTTACTTTCATGTGCAATTTCACAATACACCTAAAAAGGTTAGTTCATTTGCATAACTATATCTTGATTAATCAATTTGGTGGATAAATTTTTCCACAACCACCTTCTACTAAATTAAAAAAGGGCCAAAATGCTCAATTGGTCCTTTAATTAATTAAAATTCCATAGTGATTAACTTTTACCACATTTACAATTTAGTTCTTATACATTAATTAATCACTAATTTAAAAAAATACCTATCCAAAATTCAACTCACCTATAAAATAATTCCTTAAATATTTAATAAAAATATTTACGAGCTTGGTTAATGTAAACGAGGCCTTGATACCTCATTTTCCAACACCACTGACTTTAGAGTTATTACACTTGTACCTTAACTAACTATCCAATTAACAAATTCGTTAGACAAAAATTCAATATAATACTATAATTAACTTGTAAATATTAATTAATAATGTTTACTGACTCGATCTTCAGAGAACGAGATTTTGAAACCATCATTTTCAACACCATTGAAAATCAGGCTATTACAAACCATCTGAATCATTGTATGGAACAATACCTCGACAATAATAACCAATAAAAAACAAATGTGTGTCCCATTAAGGCATGAAAAACGTCAATTCATCATTAATATGGATTCCCTATATAAAACTATCAGCCCACACAACTACATCATCATTTTTTGCATCTTAAAGACCTAAATCACTAACCCCTAAATTCTACCCTTGAGAACTGAGGTTGTAAACACAACTTGTCTCCTTAAATGCACTCACAAATATGTTCCTCAATGAAAAATAAAGTACTCTCAAGTACAAAACCTATACAAGTCTCTTAAATAAATAGAAGTTTGAGACTTCCTACGTAAGACCCTCTACCCGACCCGAATTACTGGATTTGGATATTGGATGTTACAACACAAAATCTTTAACAAAAATTTTAAAATAAATGGTGTATAACCTTTTTTTAAACTAATTTCTTCTTATTATTAAGTGTCTTCAGAAACAAAGAAATGAAGAAAATCTCTAATAATACATCAGACCTTTAAAAGTAACATAAGACATTTCAACTTAAAAGTTTGTTAAAGACAGACTCTATGTGGCGTAGTGGACTAAATTCCATACACCTATAATGTCCTCTATATGCATAATATCCAAGCTTGCTGCTACCCTAACGCATTCTTGGCTTGGTCCCACCTAGCGTACTCAATCTTACAGCAAATGAGACAAGAACAAACACTTGTAAGTTCACACAAACTTAGTGGGTTTTAACCCAAATTACCTTGAAACCTTTCCAGTTGAGCTTCTCATCTTGAAGATTTTGGATTACATCATTGTCCTAGGTGGATACTTTCCTATTCAGTGTATACATATTCATCAACTTCCTTACTTAACTAATCTCATTACGAATCATTCTTTAGATTGATTCCAGATTCCATTAATCAATACAGAACTCATTTTCTTCTCGACAAATGTACCTTTCCAAAACAATATCCATACAGAACCTACCATCGATGAAATCTCCTTCAAATAAACATAAATTACTTTTTCCCTAGAATGGTTAGTCACAGACACTATTCTAGTGGACAATTAAACTAATTGATCTTTTAATAAGAACTCCATACTAACCTGACCTTTGGTTGATTCTCATATTGGTTCTGGAACTATCAGAATATCAATCATATCATATCTCAAATCAACCCAAAATCATAACTTATACTAACAATAAAGCATTTTACATCATTTAAAAGAATTCTAAACAAATATGTTACATATCATGAGAATGCCCATCTTGACAAAACAACTCAAATTCAAGATGGCCTCTATACATAATGTGAAAATTATTCAGATTTGGGGGTTACCAAATAACTCAGACTACCTCTTTGAATAGAGTAGACAAACTCAGTCCCATCAAACACTTTAGATCATAATTTTCATAACTACGAATATGCCAATTTTTAGTACTAATAGACTAATATGGCAAATTCACCATTTAGATAACACTACTAGAGACTCTTTCAGAAGTTTTACTTAGATCATATTCAAATTCCACCATAAGACTAACCAAGAATATATATCATTAAATTTATCAATTCTCTATCACCACATTAGTTAGCACAGAAGTCTCGAAGTTTACCCAGATCACTACACCAAAGCGTTCGATCAGACTTCTCCACAAGGGCGTTACAGAATATGTAACAAAAATATCAAAGAATAAGCTTCACATGCGTTATAGAATATGCCATAAAGGCCTTACAAAACACACCACGAAGGCATCACATAGAATTACGTGTTTACTGTCTCGTCGGACTATCACAAAGGTTGCCACGGGGTTTTTCCCACATGGTCTTATACATAACTTCATGTTGTGATCTGCCAGTCTAGTCTATATTTCACTAGAGCCATTGCTATGAGTGTTTCCATCGACATATGATGCCATGGGTCTCAACCTCATAAACTTACACATCCTCATGTCATGTTCTGCTAGTCTAAAATTTGCATCCCACCGAAGGCTACACCATGAGTGTCTTCATGGTCATCGTGATCTTGGAACGACGAAAAATGTGCAAGTGTATACAATCACAGCAAGAAATAAAGTGACAAGTAAATGTTGAGTTATCATACCCACAGAAAGAAAGAAAAATATTTATGAAATGTAAATCAAACACTTTGGTGATGAGAAAAATATGTTGTTTTGAAGAAGTGATTTAAAACTAAAATTAACTAATTAATAAAAATAAAAAGTAAAAATTCCAATGCACGATTTCTAAAAGATTATTTTCAATCAAAATTACATAATTGTGTTAGATCGATTATATTCCTTGACTTAGAATTACTAAACTCATTTTCATGTTGTTACGAATATTTTCACGATAGCTTGGTAATTTGTTAACTCTTGCACGTACATACTTACTAAATTAACCAATCTCTTGAACATTTCTCAACGCCAATTCAAATAATTAATCAATATTCATAAGCACATATAATATTAAGTGAGGTAACAATATATTTCTATATTGAAACAATTTAATCATAATAATCTTGCAAGTTATGCAAGGCTAATGTATTGTTTAATACCAACGCTATTTTAACCTTCAAATTGCCTTAGAAGATTAAACATGCACCAATTAAATACTATGTCAATTAATTACAATTTCAATACATTTAATAACTAATTTAATCGTTACCTTACATTTTATAATGCAATTATAACATACGCATGATTTTATTTAATTGAACAACTTACCAAGACCTATAACAACACAAACATGATTTTAAGAATTTAAGTGACAAAATGCAATCAATCTAACACGGATTATTTTAAGCCACTTTAATTAGAACAAGAACAACAACACAAAAATTATTCATATTCATAATCACAACATAAACAAGAAATTTAAAGAGGAAGGAACTAGGAAGCAAATCTAGGATTTCTCTAAAGCTAGACTAGTGCGTTGCTCTTCTTCTATGCTCGTTCTGTTGAATCGAATCCTCCACGAACAATTGAATGTTGCTATTACAAGGTGGATGAAATCTCTTTTTCATGAGGGAAATCATCAAGGGAATGAACAAGAACAAGGGAAAACATAAAAGGGAAAGGAAGAGATAAAATGAGTGAAAGATGGAAAGAAATGTGGGAATGAATAGTATGTTGAATGAGAAGGGAAGAGGGGTATTTATAAGTGTGAATGGCTGATAAAAATAGCAAATAAATTTCAACCATTCACTCTCCCTTGGTCCGCCACACATGGTGCAAAGTTTAAATGTTTCAACTTTGCTATATTTAGCTTGTGGCAAAAAGATAAAGGCATAGAAAGTGGAGACGTTTTAATAGAATTTAGGAGAAGCTCAAGGACTAATTTGCAAGTATGAAAATTAGCTAAAATCAGCTGATTGGATCAGCCATAGGGACGGTTTTGGGCTGCCAATTTGCTTGGTGGATCAGTCTTCTATACTCAGCACACCGAGCCACTTTCTCCTTCAAGCTTTATATTAATTTTTAACCCAATTAACTTTGGATAAAATTAAATATAAAGTAAGTAAAATAATAATTATTTGTACCATACTTGGCTGGAAAAAAATTAATCAACCTTGCTCTTGTTGCACTTGACACAAAATTTACCCCAACGGTTCAAGCCTTTCGAGGTGTCTACCGAGCCAATTTTCACCTTTTGTGCAAAACTATCGAAAATAAACCAAAATTGTGAAAATTTATTATAAAAATAACTAAAATTCAATATGATAATAATTTAAGTGAAAATTAAATATTTTATAATTAAAGTATGAATTTCGACAAAAATTACTACGTAACTACATGAATTAGAGCTCAAAAAGTGCTGAAAAAGTCTATATATTTTTGTGTTTCCACACCCCCAACTTAATTCATTGCTCGTCCCAAGTAATGCACGAATTGAAAAGAGGAATTGCTTGAAATCACCATTGAAAAATGTCTTTAGAATACATTTCCCCCACAATTATGAGTTTAGTGTAATTAGGCTCATGAACAAGAATTTTCAAATTATGCAACTCAAGTATACATATTATTTGAATTATTTTCAATCGTTATCATGATAGCAAGAATAGAATAAATGCATTCTCAATAAAGATATGCTAATTCTTACCAATTATTTTTTCTTCCTTTATTTAAGACTAAACTGCAATCACTAAGTTGAACTTATGTCTTCATATGTTGAACTTAGCAATTTCTCTCCACTAATGTAGGCAGCACAGAAATACGAGTCAAAAGGTCTTCTAAATAGGTTGTAACGTGGCTAGGCTAGGGGTAGGTAAAAGATAGATAATTTTAAGCTAAAAACCCTAGACTCAACTTGTATCAGACCTTTGGAATATGTACCTTCAACACACCAATTGATTTTTCTTTCACATGCTATTTTCACATCTATTTCTTATGAATACATATGCTCTCTCTCTCTCTCATTTTTCAAGAGCATTTTACTGCATGTACTACAATTTTTTTTGAGCATTTAATACTTCTTTTCAACTCCCCTGAACTTATTTTTAGAAACTAGATAGACTGAATCTAGTGTTTGGAATAATTTAAAGATAATTATGAGAGAAGTGATGGCTAAATATTGCAAAGGTTCAAATAAAATTAGGCCATATAGTCTCAAACTTGGGTTTCAAGAGATAAATATTTATTTAGGTTAGCTTGAAAGGCTCAATTGATCCAAACAAAAGTCTGTCGAAGTCATTTTCAAGAAGTCATTTTCAAAATTCCATGCTTCATAGGATTTCGCCTCGAGAAATTACTAAGTCAATTCTAGAGACTTAAACTTTCATCCATGTCTATCTGTCCTAAAGAATTAAAAATTTTATTGTATGATTTACCAACTTTATTAAGAGTAAAATTATGTCATAGTTCAACTAACATAGCAATTATTGAGATAATAGAACTTTATTTATACCGAAGTTAGCATAATTAACAAAAATTCAAATTTTTTAACAGAATATAACTTAATCATAATTATAAGAATAATGCATCTTTGAAAAAATATTCAATTTTTTGTCCCCCTACTTAAGATGAACAATGTCCCCATTATTAAAAACAATAGAGAGAATGAAAATATAGAAGTGAATAGATATTGTACACCAGGTAGTACCATAGGAAAAGGAGGCGAGTCAAGTTTGACAGCTTAAATATCAAGCTTTTCCAAGGCAAATCCAATCCTAAACATGTATATATTTATTACCACACTTCTTATTTTTGCAATTTGTTCAATTTTATTGATGATTTCCACCTCTTCTTTTATTATGCAAGAAATAAAATCCTAGTCCTAAAAACTTTAAATAGTATAAAAGATAAAATAAAATAAAATAAAGATCCCCACTTTTTATTTATTTACAGATCCCTCATCATTTGACTCATCGTTTGCTCCATCGTCCTTCTATTTGCTTGAATCGCCTTGTTCCCCCTTCAATATTGGACTTCATGGTTCAAATATAAAATCTAGAAACTCAGGCACCAAAATAAACGGGTCATGAAATATTTTTGTAAATGCGCTTCTCATTGAGTCGTCCTGTATTTTTGAATGTCTCCAGTAAGCTTTTTGTTGCCACTACATATGTTGCATTAGGTCCATCAACTTTGACAACTCGTCACAAATCTCTGGGTGAGGTGAATGAGTTCTATACATTGAGGTAATAAAATAAATAAAATGTGAAGCTAAAGATGTCGATTTAGGGTTGGTTGGTGAATCTCGGAGGTGTAATGTTGATGGATTATGGTTTGAGGTTGCAGCAACTTGTGATGATGTTATGGTGCAAAGGTATGCACAGGTTAAGGCAAGAAGCAATGTGCGATGGCTAAGGGATAGTAACAACTTGCTAGGTCTATAGCTTGAGCAGTACGGTGTGACGGCTAGGGAGCAGTAGCAAAGCAAGTGCATAAAGGTAAGTTGGTGCACATGCAAGGGCGGCAGAATGATCAATAGCGTAAGACAACATAGGGTTGGTGCTCAGCGAGGCGAGTGTCTTGCGGAACGTCGGGCTGAAGAGGCTAATGTGCATGTGGCTAGGTGCTTGGTGCATCGACTACTGGGCGTGTTGCTACTAATAGGTGTTGTAGGCAATTGTAGATGTTGGTAGATGGAGGTTATGGTACTAGGTAGTTTGGAGGGTGGATGGAGTTTAAGAATGATGAAGGTAAAGCTGCATAGGAATGAGATGTTTAAAGTGTGAGTGTAGGGGAATTCAACTCAAACTCTTAGAAGAAATAATATTAAAATATTATAACGCCTAATCTTAGTTAAAATCAATATCAATTAATATATAATATAAAGTATATTAACATATTACTTGATATCATCTTATTTATTGGAAATAAAACTTTTAAATAAAATGTTAATGAAATATTAAATAATTCTAATCCTATACAAGGTTAATAACAATTAATATATATTATATCAAATATAATTATATACTATTTGTTATTATCCTTTTATTAAAATTAAAAATTAAAACCTTTATTTTAGCTATTTTAAAATATTAACAAAAAAGGAAACTAATTTCAATATTCACAAATAAGAACAATCAATTTTGAAAATATTTCAATTAAGTCCTTAGAAAATAATTCAAATATTTGGATCAAAATTGACCCTTTTATTTGAAAAATTAAAATTTATTTTGTAACTTAGAAAATATTTTCTTGAAAAATTATGTTAAAATTAATTCCCAAGAAAGATTGGAGGGGTCACTAGCGATCCCACTTAAGTTCCAATCTCCTACACATAATTTATTTTGACATACTTATCCAGAAAATATAGCCTAAGTCATTTATTTAAAAGAAAAATAAAAATTTAGGTATCCGATAAAATGAACGAGGTTTTATCCCATTCGATTTTATCCCCCTAGTAATGTTTCAAGCACTGAACGTTAATTTGGAAGTTCAACAACCCCGTATGGGAAGATTTGATGAATAGTGAATGGACCGGACCAACATGATTTTAACTTACTTGGGAAGAACCTTAATTTGGAATTGAACAACAATACTTGCTGACCTGCTTCGAATTCTCAGACTCGAGTGTGCTTATCATGCCACCTTTTTAGTTTCTCCTTGAATAGTTTGGCATTTTCATTTGAGAACATTCGGAACTCTTCTACCTTGTTAAGTTGAAGCATCTGTTTCTCTTTAGCAAGCTTGAGATCCAAGTTGAGCTGTTGGAGAGCCCAGTAATCTTTATGTTCTAACTCCAATGGCAAATGACTGGTTTTCCCAAGACTAATCGATAGGGAGACATCCCTAAAGGTGTCTTGTATGCTGCCTTGTAGGCCCATAAAGCGTCATCTAGTCTTTTGGACCAATCTGGTCAGTTTGGATAAACTACATTATCGAGTATACATTTTATCTCTTTATTTTCCAATTTAGTTTCTTCATTTGTCTACTGATGGTAAGCTGTGGCAACCTTGTGCTTCACTCCATGTCTGCCGAGCAACTATTTCAACCATTTGTTCACAAAATGAGACCCCTCATCATTGATGATAGACCTAGGAGTTCCAAACCTTGCGAACACATGTTTCTGCAAAAACTTCATCACAACCTTAGCATCGTTCGTCGGATATGCCTCGGCCTCAACCCACTTAGATACGTAATCTACTACTACCAATATATACTTGTGACCAAAAGAAGGAGGGAACAGATTTGGAAAGTCAATACCCAAACATCGAAGGATTCTACCTCAATAATGTTTGTTCGGGGAATCACATTTCTGTTGGTGATGTTTCCAACCCTTTGGCATCGATCACAACTCTTTAAGTCAACATACACATCTTTGAATAGCGTTGGCCAAAAAAATCTGGCGTTCAATACTTTGGCCGCAGTACATGTACCTCCGAAGTGTCCCCCACTCGAAGTTGTATAACAATGATATAAAATCTTATGTACCTCATTTTTTTCCACGCATCTCCTAATCATTTAATCTGCACACTTTTTGAGCAAATATGGCTCTTCCCAGAAATAGTACTTCACATTTTTTCCTTTGTTGATATGTCTTATCAATCGGCAACAAACCACAAGCTAAATAGTTAGCAAAATCAGCAAACCAATGGGTGTTATGAACATGATTTACCTTATGTGTGTACTCGTCCAAAAATGTCTCTTGGATGGGTACAAGAGATGAAGTTCCTTCTTGTGGCTCCAATCTGGATAAGTGATCTGCTATTTGGTTTTTTACCCCTTTTCGATCTTGAATTTCTAGATCGAATTCTATGAGTAGAAGTACCCATTGAATCAATCTTGAGTTGGAATCTTTCTTGGCAAGTAAATATTTAATTTTCGAATGATTCGTATAAACAATCACCTTGGTACCTACAAGATAAGATCAAAACTTATTAAAAGAAAATACAATATCAAGTAACTCTTTCTATGTTACCGTATAATTCAACTGAGCTCCCGTCAGAGTTAGACTGCATAGTAGATAGGATGAAAAACTTTTTTCCTTCGTTCGCCCATCACGGCTCCTACCTCGAAGTCACTTGCATCACACATTAACTCAAATGGCAAATCCTAATCTGGTGTGACAATAATTGGTCCCGAAACTAACCGATTCTTCAAATCATTAAAATCTTTTAAACATTCTTCATCAAAGTTGAATATCGTGTCATTCTCCAATAATTTGCATAAGGGTTTAGCAATTCTGGAGAAGTCCTTGATGAATCTTCGATAGAAACTAGCATGTCCTAAAAAGCTCCTAACACCCTTTACAGATGCTGGTGGTGGGAGTTTCTCAATAACATCTACCTTTTCTTTATCTACCTCGATTTCATGTCTTATTGTTTGGTGCCCTAAAACAATACCTTCTCGTACCATAAAATGTCACTTTTTCCAGTTAAGTACTAGGTTTCTTTGCATTGCCTTAATACCTTAGCTAGATTGGCTAAGCAATCATCATAAGTGTCTCCAAATACTAAAAAATCATCCATGAAAAGTTTCTAATACTTTTCAACCATGTCAGTGAAAATAGCCACATACATCTTTGAAATGTAGCAGGTGCATTACATAAACCAAATGGCACGCGTCTAAATGCAAATGTACCATACGAGCATTTGAATGTTGTTTTGTGTTGATCCTCCAGTGCCACTTTGATCTGATTGTACCTTATGTACCGATCGAGAAAACAGTAATAGTCTCCCCCCGCGAGTCTATCTAGCATTTGATCCAAGAACAGTATAGGAAAGTGATCTTTCATAGTTGTCTTGTTCAATTTTCGATAATCTATGCAAATTCTCCATCCTGTAACCATTTTGGTTGGTATCAACTTATTATTTCGTTCTCTATGACCATAATACCTCCTTTCTTTAGCATGCACTAGACTGGACTTACCCATGAACTAACTGATATGGGATAAATTATACTCGCATCTAACCACTTGATGATCTCTTTCTTTACCACATCCTTCATAATAGGGTTTAGTCTCCATTGTCTATCAATCGTCCCTTTCTCACCATCTTCTAGGATGATTTTGTGCATGCACATGGATGGACTAATACCACGGATATTGGCTAAGGTCCATCCGATAGCCTTTTTGAATTGTTTCAGCACTAAGATAAGTTTCTCTTCCTACTCTTCTGTTAACTATACTGAAACAATCACAAGGAAAGTCGAAGCATTACCTAAATAAACATATTTTAAGTGTGAGGGTAGTACCTTAAGTTCTAATTTCAGTGGCTTTTCGATCGACGCTTTTGGTTGAACATAATATCTATTTTCTAATTCCAAAGATTCAAAATTGGATTACGGATTAAATCCCTTCTGGTTAGCTTCTAGAAAAGCTAAGTTTTCCTCCCCCTCTTCATCACTTAGAGAGTTGAACATTAAAACTTATTCCAATGGGTCCTCAATGGAGTTCAGTTCCCATTCTACAACTAAATCCTCTAACTCTGATATTGCAAAACAATCATCAACTGTGTCAATAAATCATATAGACTTAAAAACATTAAAAGTTACTTGATCATCCTGAACTCGCATGGTAAGCTCACCATTCTGCACATCAATAAGGGTCATTTTAGTTGCTAGGAAAGGCCTTCCTTGGATTATTGGCATCTCTTTATCTGTTTCAAATTCTAAAATAACAAAGTTAACAGGAAAAACAAACACGTACCAATACATCAATAATTTTTCCTCTGGATGTGCTAAGGATCGATCTGCTAACTGAAGCATAACCGTGGTAGGACTAACTTCACCTATCCCCAATTTTCTAAATATGGACATGGGCATCAAGATGATGCTTGCACCCGAATCATATAATGTCTTACCACAATAAGTTGCTCCAATGTTGCAAGGTATGGTAAAACATTTAAGGTCCTTCATCTTTGGGGTAGTTTATTTTGAAGGTATGCACTACATTCCTTCATCAGGGCTACCATCTCAAATTTTCCAAGTCTTCGTTTGTTGGATAGGATATTATTTATGAATTTGAAGTAGTTTGTCATCTACTCAAGAGCTTCTACCAACATAATGTTCATATGAAGTTGCTTGAGTACGTCTAGGAATTTCTTGAATTGGACTTCCTGCTTCTACTTCTGAAGCCTATGAGGGTAAGGTGGTAGAGGATTCTTAGCTTCAATTGACTGATTCATCTTTTGTGATAAGTCTGCATCAAACGAAGTTGTTAATTTACCAGAATTGACTAGTTCAAAAGTTACCTTATCTGGTCTTACAGATTTTGGTTCTGGTGAAGCTGGGATTTCAACACTTGGTTGAACTTCCACTTTATCTCGAGCATCATCTTGCTCTTCTTCAACTTCAACAATATTGGGCTCTAACGTCTTTTTACTCCTTAGTGTCAATGCTTTATAATGCTCTTTCCCCAGATTTCTCGAGTTTCCTGTATCATTAGGCAACGCACCTTATGGTCGGTTCCTAAGTTCAGTTGCAAGCTGGCTCATTTGGTTTTCCAGGTTTTTCAATGTGGTTGCTTGGCTCTGGATCAAGGCATCATTTTTCACTATGTATGCCTTTAACAGGTTTTCTAAGGTATTGGAAGGTTCAACCTGAGGTTGTTTCTAAACTTGTTAGGTAAATACAAGTGGCTGGGTTGGTCTAGGTTATGCATAAGTATTACTGGGTCCAACCCTTAGGTTACTCCGAGAGAAACTAGGGTGGTTTCGCCAACATGGGTTATAAAAATTTTATTGTAGTCCTCGCCTTTCTCGGTTCTGGTTACCCATGTAATACACAGATTTTGGTTTGATGGGTATTTTTCGAACAAGTGCTCTTCCCCACAATAAACACATGCTACATTTTTGAATTGATTCAGTGGCTAAGCTGCAAAATTATTAAACCCATTAGTAGTAAAGCTTTTAAGCATTAAGGATATCGAGGATACCTAATATGCAAGTGAAGTGAGAGCGTGCACTTGATGTACTCCAGTGACTCATCTTCTTGACACTGCTCGATTGCTTGGCCATTGGTAATTGTTGTTGGCAATCCTCTCGATAATTTCATAAGCCTCATATAAGACTTAGAAAGGAGAGCACCATTAGCAGAAGCGTCTACTACCATCTTCGTGTGAGCATTAAAACCATTATAGAACGTCTCTAATTGGACGCAATGAGAGATTTCGTGATGAGGGCATCTTCGTAATATTTCTTTAAACCTTTCTTGTGCCTCAAACAAGGACTCGTCATTCATCTGTTGGAAGGTAGTGATCTCGCTCCTCAACTTAGCATTCTTGCTAGGTGGGAAACACTTCATAAGGAATCGTTCTGCTAACTCTTTCCATGAGGTAATAGAATTTGGTGGCAATCAGTTCAACCAGGCTCGAGCTCTGTCCCTTAGTGAAATGAGAATAGTTTTAATCGCAGTGCATCTTCGGGCACTCCGGCTAATTTGAAAGAATCACTCACCTCCATAAACGATCTTAAGTGAAGGTGAGGATCTTCGGTCGGTATTCCACTGAATTGGCCCACTGTCTGAAGCACCTAGAACATGACTAGCTTCAACTCGAATTGTTGTGCCTCAATTTCGGGTCTCCTAATACCCAAATTAAGCTCATGAAAAATTTGCACAACATAGTGTCTTAGAGCTCTATCCCTATCATCAGCAATAAGGATAGGATTTTGAGCATGATTTGCTCTGTTTCCTTGATTTTGATTTTCAAAGTTCATCTCTTCGGTCATTCTCTGAACTGCTTATCTTATTCTTTCAATTTCAGGGTCTATGGGGAGTAAGTCGATAATTCAATCAATACTTATAAACACCTGAAACAATCACAGAAAAATAATTAATTTAGAATTAAACAGAAAAATAAACCAAAACGCAAAATTAACGATTTCACAAATAGTGACTTTTAAAATAGTCCCCGGCAACATCGTCAAAAACTTGGAATGACGAAAATGTGCAAGTGTACACAATAACAACAACTAATAAAGTGACAAGTAAATGTCGAGTTATTGTACTCACGGGGATTGTAAAAGAAAATTATTTATGAAATATAAATCAAACACTTTGGTGATAAGAAAAATATGTTGTTTTGAATAAGTGATTTAAAAACTAAAATTAACTAAGTAATAAAAAAAAAGTTAAAATTCCAATGCACGATTTCAGAAAAATGAGTTTTAATCAATATGACATAATTGTATTAGATCGATTACATTCGTTAACTTATAATTACTAAACCCATGTTCATGTTGTTACGAATATTTTCATGGCAACCTAGTAATTTGTTAACTACTGCACGTACATACTTACTAAATTAACCAATCTCTTCAACATTTCTGAATGTCAATTGAACAATTAATCAATTTTCATAAGCACATATAAGATTAGATGAGGTAAAAATGTATTTCTATATTGAAACAATTTAATCACAATAATCTTGCAAGTTATGCAAGGCTAATGTACCATTTAATACCGACGCTAATTTAACCTTCAGCTACCTTAGAAGATTAAACATGCACCAATTGAATACTATGTCAATTAATTACAATTTCAATGTGTTTAATAACTAATTCATTCGTTACCTTACATTTAATAATGCAAGTATAACATAAGCATGATTTTATTTAATTGAACAACTTACCAAGGCCTATAACAACACAAACATGATTTTAATAATTGAAGTGGATAGAATGCAATCAATCTAACACGAATTATTTTAAGCCATTTTAATTAGAACAAGAACAACAACACAACAATTATTCATATTCATAATCACAACATAAACAAGAAATTTAGAAAGGAAGGAACTAGGAAGCAGATCCAAGATTTCTCTAAAGCTAGACTAGTGCACTGCTCTTCTTCTATGCTCATTCTGTTGAATCGAGGCCTCCACAAACAATTGAATTTTTCTATTACAAGGTGGATGAAAGCTATTTTTCATGAGGGAAATCGACAAGGGACTATTTTTCATGAGGGAAATCGACAAGGGAATGAACAAGAACAAGGGAAAATAAAAAAGGGAAGGGAAGAGATAAAGTGAGTGAATGGGGGTAAGAAATATGGGAATGAATGGTGTGTTGAATGAGAAGGCAAGAGGGGTATTTATAGGTGCGAATAGCTGATAAAAATAGCAAATAAATGTCAGTCATTCCCTTTCCCTTGGCAGGCCACATATGGTGCAAAGTTTAAATGTTTCAACTTTGCTATATTTAGCTTGTGGCAAAAAGATAAAGGCACAAAAAGTAGAGGGGTTTGAATAGCATTTAGGAGAAGCTCAAGGACTATTTTGCAAGTAGGAAAATTAGCTAAAATCAAATGATTGGATCATCCATAGGGACGGTTTTAGGCTGCCAATTTTCTTGGTGGATTAGGCTTATATACTCAAAATACCAGGCCACTTTCTCTTTCAGGCTTTATATTAATTTCTAACCCAATTAATTTTGGATAAAAATTAAATATAAAGTAAATAAAATAATAATTATTTGGTCCTTCCTTGGCTGGAAAGAAATTAATCAGCCTTGCTCTTGGTGCACTTGATGCAAAAATTACCCCAACGATTCAAGCCTTTTGAGGTGTCTCTCAAGCCAATTTTCACATTTTGTGCAAAACTGTCTAAAATAAACCAAATTTGTGAAATTTTATTATAAAAAATAATTAAAATTTAACATGTTAGTAATTTAAGTGAAAATTAATTATTTTATAATTAAAGTATGAATTTCGACAAAAATTACTACAAAACTTCATGAATTAGAGCTCTAAAGGTGCTGAAAAAGTGTAACACCCCAAACTCGGCCTAGGATTTATGGTCGAATATGGCGGTGTCACATTGAGGTGTTTAGCGAAAATTAAACTCGTTGGTAAAAATTTGTTTCTAGGTTTAAAAACCCCTTTATTATTATTTAACAAATCATCTAGTCAAAAATGTTTACCTTGTTATCTGCTATTGTTATAAAAGGTTGATCTAAAATCGTGGAAGCTTTTGAAAACTCTAATGTTTAAATTTCGTGTCTTTGAAAACAGTAATTATTTTAAAAATTCGTCTTCTACTAAACTAGCAGTTTAAAATAAGTAAGCAAAAGCCCAACTAAAAATTTAAACAAACATAAATGGCCTTATTACATAAACAAAACCCAACACAAAATTTAATTTTAAATAAAAGCAAGTGTAGCACAACTGCAGTTGTGTGGCCACCTCCGAGTCCCTCGCAGCACCAACCCACCTACAACTAGGGATTACCTGTATAGTTAAACAGAGGGGTGAGTTTACGAAAACTCAGTGTGTAATCCCCTAACAAGCAAACAGTCAATTAAACAGTAGATAAATGAAGTTTAGGCCTAAGCCCATTAGAGTAACAGTCCAGTTCAGTGTGGGCCTAAGCCTTTTCCCATAACAGTAAATGATTGGGCTTGAGCCCATCACAAAGCCAGTAATCAGTAGGGCCTTTGCCCAATTTCAATAATATTATTAGTGGGGCCTTGGCCCATAACAGTAACAGATATCAGTCATGCAATGAACAGTGTGTAATATCATTAATTGATATAGGAACAGTACAAAATCATTAATGAGTGCAAATATGTAGTTAGAAATCCTACCCAATCCAGACTCTACACACCACTCTGTCCCGCCAAACACACCATGTGGGGATAAAATCGACCCACCCAGCCAAACATACCAAGATTAGCACCGGTTACAACACTAAATAGTATTGCAACAAAGCTACTAGTAAAATAAACGTCATATAGACATCAGTAGGTCCACAGTCGTCTTGGGCGACCTGTGCAACCTTATTAGTGCGGTACACTTCCTCCAAATATAACAATCCATCCCTATGTAATATATCGTGACATAATACCATACGTGTATGCAAAATGTCATGCTCAATCATAGTCATACATATCATAGAGCAAATCAATCATACATAACATAAAGCCATAACAATCATTTCATCTCCTAGGGGTATAACAATCATTTTACCCTATGGGGGTATTTCGGTCATTTTACCTTATGAGGGTATTTTAGTCATTCTACCCTATAGGGGTATTTTGGTCATTTTACCCTATTGGGGTATTTCGATCATTTTACCCTATGGGGGTATTTCGATCATTCTACCCTATGGAGGTATTTCGATCATTCTACCCTATATGAGTATTTCAGTCATTTTACCCTATGGGGGTATTTCGGTCATTCTACCCTATGGGAGTATTTCGGTCATTCTACCCTATGGGGGTATTTCAGTCATTTTACTCTATAGGGTATTTTGGTTATTTTACCCTATGGGGGAATTTTGGTCATTTATGGACCTCTCAAAAGGTCTGCAGTCGCCTTCAGCGACTCAGGTAATCTAAATGGTCATAACGATGTAAATGGACCCAAGGCCCATTACTCGGCCCAAATGGGCCTACACGCTCGTGTAGCCCGTTCAGCCCAGATATCGCCACGGCTATGAGATCTACATAGCCTAGTCAAGTATTTGCCACAAATCGTGGATTTCATCCGTGTAAGGCCCACAAGCCCATTGAGCCCACACGGCCCATTTCAGCCCAACCTGGCCCATTACGGCCTAAACCCATGAAAATGTTCATGGAGGCCTCTATAGTCTATCGCCCATGATTCGTGGGTTTAGCTTACCACACGAGCGATCGCATACTCGTGTGGTCTCAAACATTGTATTTCTCACTTTTCTACTTTTGCCGTTCTACAGTTGCAGTGGGGTGGTTACACACCTAATGCGATTTGCGGATTCCCTTTGTTCCGAACACTCTTATTCCAAAAATCAATGATCATCGCACCCTTGGCTCCTAGGAAATGTGCCAATCAACCTCGACCACCACCAGTTAGGAATGGAAGCAATGCAGGTTGGAGAAAGCGACGAAAACCTTGAAAACCTCGCAGATCTCCCATCGAAAACAATGAACAAATGAGATGATATATAGCCCTCCACAACAACAACCTCCCCAAATCTCTCCAAATATTCCTCCTCAATTCTCTCTATGACCAATTCAAACTCCATTTAGCAGTATTTCAATCCAACTCTACCACCCACTCGAATTAGGCAGCAAAATAAATACTCTCTTTTTGATGCACCACCACTTGAACCTTAGACCCCATGTACACTCCACACACCTCTTACCACTAGACTAACAACTCATTTGTATCATATTTTAACCACAATAATTTAAGAACCTACTATCTAGATCCAAGGATTTTATTCACTTAAAATAAAAATTTTGCATAAGCCAAGGCTTGAACCCCTGACTTCTCAGACACTTCCAAACACTCTGAAATCACTTAACCACTGAAGCAGACTTTCATTTATGTCACTTCCTTGCACAACTAAATATTTATGTGCAGTCTCCTAATTGTTCTCTTATTCAAAACCTATTTCTTCTAGGCCCAAAATTTGGGGTGTTACAAAAAGTCTATATATTTTTGTGTTTCCAGATTTTCCCATCCGATTAGCAATGTACCTGCCCTACTAGAGGCATCACAAATGGATGTTTGCTCATCCCACACAAAATATACTTACCCAGATTCATTCACATACTTGACTAATTCGTATTCTCTTAAAAATTTTCCTTTCCATACCTGATTTTTCGTGCATTTATATCACACATCATAATATTCTTATAAAACTCATTTACCCTACTTGTAAACATGCAGCAACTTTACGACACTTCACTTGCTTACCAGTTATCTATGATGATATCAACATGCGTATTTACAATTTAAATTAATTTTCATAAGTTAGGGTAAAGACTCACCTGACACTCACCTATACTGTAGCTTGGAGTTCCAAACTTGAACATCCATCTCAAACCTACAGCAACAACTACTTAACATGCGACCACTATTAAAAACCCATTTACAGATAATTTGCTATTACCTCAGCTACAGAAGACCCTTACGCAAGGCCTCCCATTCATAACTTACTGTTTATAAGCTTCTTAACATCTTTACTCTTTCAAAAACTTAACATACAGAGCTATCAAACTTATCAGGAGGTGGAATATCCATTGATTAACTCAAAACCTTAACTTCCAGCTTAAAAAGAAAAAAAAGAACATTTAAGTTTAAGAACAAGAAGCAGAGAGTAATATTGAAGGAAAGAAAAACCCTCAATACGTTCCCTTCTCAACATATATATATATCCCCGAGTACCTCTTAATAGATCTTAACAAGTATCAAATGCATACAAAAGTTGTCCCTTTAATGTCCTACAAAAATTGGAGAAAATATAAAAAAAATCTTATGTCAGTGCTATTTGACCAGTCAATCCCTTCAGTTGACTCCCAACCAATCACATTACAGAACCTAGTTGCACATCGTTTGAGTAAACTTGGCGTACTATAGCTATTGGTGATAACTCATATATTGTGTGGCCTTAAAGGCACTGTAATTCTCTACAGCTTCCTCATATGATTGATAGGGGTGTTATACTCAACCAGAACTTCCAAGGCATACTCTTAGCTTGTCATAATCCTTCTTCAATTGAAGAATAAAACGAGAATTAAATCCTGAGAAAATTTTACGAGTAGATTCTCTATGCGCCAAACATTAGCTCGTCGAAAGCTTATAAATTGGCGGACTAACTACCAAAGTGCATCAAAACAGATAATCTTCACATCTATTCATCTTTCTCTCAGATCCATCAAATTTGGGATGTAACATCCTAACATATTAAAGATCAATTACAATCTAATCCCTTTAATTACAATAGTTATAAAATATTAAAATACAATATACCAATAAACAACCAATGTAAAGTGGACTGTTAAATATACATTCTTCTATGGTATCTTTAATGCTATCTTGGTCCGTTCTCCACAATCCAAAGGATTCAATTGCTTGATCTAATCCAATTCAATCTTCAAGATAAGTTGCCTCATATGGATTGGTCTTTAAAGTTGAGTTTACATACATCCAGAATATCAACTCCATTCAAAGCCCAAAAAAAATGTTTCAATGAATTTCTAACTCTAAATATGACAAGTAACAGTCTGTCACAAATTATAGTGGAAGTGGTCATGTTTGTTTGGCACTTAGCCAACCACTTTAAAAACTTTCCTTAATATTTTTTGCTCAAAAATTCGTTTCAACTTAGTTCGGAGTAAAATCAAACTATTTGAGTTAAGATTGATTAAATTTATTTATATTATTTATATATTAGAGCTCAAGTTTAAATTCATTTCAAATATACAATTTTTAAATTTGAATAACAAATTTTAGGATTTAAAGTTTAAGTTGGTATAGATTTAATGTAAAGTAATAATTTAATATTATAAATCAAAAGTTTAATTAAGTTGATATGTTAGACTAGTAAAGTGCTTTAACTTTGTTCCCTTGATAGCTTGAGTCTAACTATTTTCCAATCAACTTCGGATAACTTTTAGTACGGAGTATAATAATAAACATAATGCCGGAGTCATTTCTTAATTTCCCAAGTTTAAGAGGTGAGGTTCACCTTAGACAAATATTACAACAAAATATTTTTTAAAAAAATTAAAGGAAATCTTTTTTAATTTTAAATAATAAATAATTAGTGATTCGAGTGACCAACAAAATGAGTATGAAAATAAAATACAACTAGCAATTATAGACGAGAAAATAAAAGCCCAACGGCACATATTTCCAGAATTCTTTCTCTCTAGCATGAGTGAAATTTCGTGATGGCAAAATAAAGAAGAACAAATACGCTTCTCAAATCATCAAATCCCCGCCCCCAAAAGAAAAAGTCCATGGGTAATGAGCTATATATTAAACTTTGTATTCGAGTTAATCTAATTAAGAGATAAAGCTACAAGTTGAAAGGAGATTATGTTCTCCATTATTCCTCTATCATCAAAGTACAGCCTGTGTACATTCTTCTTTCTTTAATTATTTGCTAATTGATGATGATAAACTTCATTATTAATTTATAAACCCCTTTTATTTATTGGTGATTCGTTCCGTTGTCAAATAAATCAGTATCATTTTCTTTTTCTTATTTAATTTGTTATCAATGGTTGAACAGTCCGAAAACCTAATATTCTATATCCTTTACTTCCAAATCCATTATTATAACAAAACAACAAACATAAATACTTGGATTTTGATTTAATGTATAATTTAATATGTAAATTTGATTTGGTGTAATTGTACACATAAACATGAAACTTGAATTGTGATTATATATAAAATTTAATTTTGATTCAATTGTACGTATTTAAAGAAATAAATATATGTATTTATTTTTGTATTAGATTAATATAATTGTTTGTGTATGCAATATATTATTATAAAATTATGCTAATTCAATAATATTATTAATGATATGTGAAATTTTAATTAAATTAAATTATATATATAATATACAACATTTCACCTTGCATTAAAGTTAACCTAAATGAGACTGCTTTTTCATTTCAGAATCATAGCATTAAATTTATAAATGATTATTTCATCAAATAAAACAAAATAAAACCTTATAAATAAAGTATTAAACCCCATTTCAGGGTCATAACAAGTGGTATTGCAAAATTTTCCATAAATTTTGCTATTAGTGTATGCCGTGGATTTAACTTTTGGATAAAATATATAAATCATGTTTGTATTTTTGTATCTATATTTAAAAGTTATTATTAATTATTAATGTTATCAAAATTTAATATTTTGATCACTCATTTGTTAAATCATTAACGAAATGTTGATGATCTTTTTTATTGATAAAATAACAAATTTAGCCTTTCAATATTTACTGATTCTATTATTTTGATCTTTATTTTAAAATTTTCAATGAATTTAACTCTCAACCTTACACATTTTGTTAATTTAGTCTCGGTTCTTAAAAATTCAAAACTAAATTTTAAAAAATATATTTAAAAATCATTTTTGATAAAAATACATAAATATATAGAAATAAATAATCATTTTTTCTTTTATAACATGAAATTTATTTATTAAAATAAAATGTTTTTTAGAAAATCCCAAATTAACTAGACTTAAACTAGATTCAAACTTGTATCTCTTTTTTTCTAGTTTTGTTTTATAAATAATAATTTATTTATTGATTATCGTTTTGCATTGTTTCTCTGTAACACCCCAAAAATCCCTTATATATTTATTTTTGTATGTTTATAATACAAATATCTGTCTACTTCAGTGGTTAAGTGTTCTGGGTGTGTGTGTGAGGTTTTAAGTTCAAGCTTTAGCTTGGGCAAATTTTTGGTTTTTAAATGAATAAACCTCTATCTCTAACCAGTTGGCTTATAAATAAATGTTGGTAAAATATGATAGAATGGGCCTGTTGGTTTGGTGGTTATGTGGTGAGTTGGTGTGCTAAAGTTCTTGTGTTTGAGTTTGGGCAGGAGTATTATTTTTGTTATTTGTGTCGTGAAGGAGCTTGGATTGCAGTCAAATGCTGAGAATTTGAGGTGTAGTAGGGAAGTGGTGGACGGTTTGGGGGGGAGAGATTTTTGAGATTGTGGTTTGAGGGGAGTGTTTTGGGGATATGGGCATTATCTTGAGGAATTTCAGCCAGAATAGAATTTTTGGCTGAAAAGTTCTCTTCCTCCTTTCTTTTTGTGTTCTGCCGATTTTCTACTCTCTATCTTTTCTTCATCATTTTTGTTCTTAGCCGAAATATCCCCGCTTGTTGCCCTTTTTTTTTAAAAAAAATTTGGTTCCCCTTTTCTGTTCCCAAATTTTTTACGCTAGTTTCCCTTCCCCTTAAGCCGACCGTGCGTCATCTTGCTCCTCTTCTTGGCCGAATATTGCTAGGTGAGTTCTGCTTTGCCTTTTGTCCCCTTTTGGCTTTGCACTTCCCTTCTCATCGTTTTCTTTTTTCCTCTTCTTTTCGTCACCCTTCTATTTTGCCTCTTTTCAGTCTTGGATTCCCCTTTTCGGTTCGTTCTCTCTTGCTTTGCCAAATTGCACTATGTTCTTTCATCAATTGGGTAGGTGATTTAGGTGTTTTGTTGTCTCGTTTTATAAAATATTGAATGAAGGGTTGTGTTTGATCGGTAAGTATGATTTAATTAAATTTTGATGTGTAATTAGATTAAAGGTTTAACTAAAAGGTTTGTGACTCTCGTTTAGGTAGAGACCAAGAATTGGTTGGTGCGTCTTCAAGGAATTGAGGGTGCGATTTCGATTGAATTCAATAAGGGGGTTTCGATTGTTGATCGATTTTTAACTTCGTTAGGCTTTGATTGAATAACGAGTTAAGTAGTTGATTGAATGATGTTTTGGTTGAATCTAAGTTTTGGAGTACTCGGAGTGTGGGTTAACTTCAAACAAAAACAGGTGTGTAAACACAACACTGAAAATTGATAATCGGTGAAAAGTCAAAAAGTGGGACTGTCAACGCCACACGGGCGTGTGGTCACCCGTGCAGTAGGCCCTGTGACTGAACACAGGCGTGTGATCGACGAGGCTGGTTGTGTACGATACACGAGTCAAACCGAATTGGGTCATGTGGGCCCAAATTGGGCCAGGAAGTGTGATCCACACGGCCAAGGCCATTTTTGGGCTGTGTGGGCCACACAGGCATGTAGGCCCACACGGGCAAATGTCATGGGCTTGTGGGCCCATGTTCACTGTTTGACTACTAAGGTTGCACGGGTCGCCCAAAGTCGACTGTGGACCTACTATAGGGTCAGTAAGCTTACCTAGACTCCTAATTGATTGAAATGACTGTAGGACTGATACGATTATGCATGTTATTGAGCATGATGATGTCCCACTGGTTTGATACTGTATGCCCTAATTTTATGCATGATATTATGTTTTAGCATGTCATACATGTATATTGCATTGCATTGGGGTGGGGTGGGGTGGGGTTTATATTGTTCGGAGGAAGTGCACTAAAAGACCTCGAGCCTAATTTACTAGCAGTTCAGCTACAAACCACTGTCTAGTGCCACATTTGGTACTTTTTGGAGTGTAGGGATGGGTGGGTGATTATATCCCCACATGGAGGGGTTGGACGGAGTTGAAGTGTAGAGGCTGGCTGGGTAGGACTTGATATTGCATATATGTTACTGTACTGAATATAGATACTGTAATTGTAATGGGCTAAGGCCCTAATTGAAACTGAAACTGTTACTGAAATGGGCTTAGGCCCAAATTATGATTGCTTTATGTCTACTTGTTTATAGGGGGATTACACATTAGGTTTTGAAAACTCACCCCCTTCTGTTAATCTGTACAGGTAATATCCAGTCATAGGTAGATCGGTGCGGCAGAGGACTCAGCGGTGGCCACACGACTCCTTTTTACTATTTCGTACCTAGTTATATTTATTTTTAAAGCTTTATTTAGGGTTTTTTATCTTTAATAATGGCCGCTATAGATTTTTGTTTTAAATTTGGATTTAATATTGCTCTATGTTTTATATCTACTAGAGGTAGATAAAACATGGGTTTTAAAAAAAATGCATGTGTTTTAGCAAAATACCCACAATAACACAAACTGTTTTAAAAAGCTTCTGCAACGTATAATGTTTTGCAAACTAACGATTGGATAAAAAACACTATTTTAGGATTAACAAAAGATAACGACAAGCTCTAAACGGAAAATGTTTTAAGCAAAGTTACATTTTTTTCAACACAAGCTTCGGTTTTCAAACACACTACCATGTGACATCGCCAAATTCAGTTATAATGTCCAGGCCAGGTTTGGGGTGTTACATTATTAGTCTTCACCAAATTTGTCTAAGTGTTGGATACCTTCGCCTACAACCAACACCACTAATAACCTTATCCTCACCTATATATATCTTCAAGCAATCTCGTCCATCAAGCACAACCTCAAATACAACAAATTTGTTTTGTGAAACAACCTAAAAACATTAATCCTTACCCTTTTCGATCTTAGACCATAGTTTTTGACCCAATTTGAACATGGTGGTTGCTAATCTTGAAAAAGAAAAAGGGAAAAGTTGAATTTGCTTAAGTCTTCTTCATATTTTTCCTCCTTAAATTATCTTATTTATAAAATTATCATTTTAATAAATAAATGTCATGTTAGAAAATATGAAAAATAGATATTCATTCATTTATTAATAATTTATAGTTTTGTATGTATTTTTTTATAAAATCTTAGGTATTTTATTGAAAAGTGAACTTTCAAATACTTTTTTATTTTTAACGTTTTTTAAAATTTAAATTTTTATGAATTAAGATTAAATTAATAGAATGTGTAAAGTTGGGGTTAAATTTCTTGAACTTTTTAGAATTAGAACCAAATTAATAGAATTTGTAAAAATTAAAGGGCTAAATTTGATATCATGTCAATAAAAAGGTCACGCCAACATTTTGTTAATGATTTAACGAAGGATTGACCAAAATATTAAATTTCAACGACTTCGTGACTAAAATGAAATTTTTAAACATGGTTGACTAAAACAAAACACACTAATAGTTAAGTGACTATTTATATAATTTACCCTTAATTTTTCTGCTCCGATTTTTTTTAACTTTTGAAATTTTAATCATTTATCTTAAGTTGAATTCTATTTTCAAAATTTTATGTAGCAAATATATTGTCATGTATAATATTTTGTCAACTTGCTATTTTAAATAATATTAAAAATCACATTATTTTAGTTAATTAATTTAATACCTATCATTTTAAATTTAAATTTAAAATTTAAAATTCAAAAATAAACACTAAATTATTAAATTTAAAAAAATGACTAGTTGCATAATGAAAGCATAATAAAAGATTGATAACAGAACTTGATACAATGAATTTTATTATTTTCATTTGGCATGATTGTTAGAATCGGATAGAAAATAAGTTGATATATAAATCCAAATAAAGAGGTTAAATTAACTTTTAAGTGAATTTATTTAGAATCAGTTAAATTTATTAAATTAATTTTATAATTTTATAATAATTTAATTAAAACCAAATTAACAATAGAATCGAAAAGTGATAATTTAATCGATTTGACTATTAATTTAATTTTTTAAATTTAAATAAATTTGAAATTTTTATATTTAAAATAAATTAAATTTTTTTGAAAAATTACCTACAAATAAATTTTAGATTTGTGGAGGCCCCCGGCAAGAAGAATTTATTCAGATGGGTGATAATAATAATAATAAATTAACTTTTGATTGTTAAAAGGCTTAAAGATCGTAAGAATAAATGCCCCATCAGCCTTGGGCATCAACAAAGGCTTACACGTTGGGTCACATCAAATATTTCATCAATCAAATCAGGGATTCCTTTAACAATGAGGATCTAATAAATATAATAATGGTTGGGTTTGGTTTTTAAAATGAGGTTTTATTTTTTCAATATTAAATTAAAATTTAATTAAAAATAGTAATGGTTGCTTTGAGTATTTACACATAATAATTCGATTAAAATGTAATTATTAAGATAGTAATTAATTATAAAAATTAGAATTTTTAGATATGTTTTATTAATAGAATAATTGCATCATAGTCTCATATGTTATATTTGACAAGATAAATATTATAATTACACAATTACATAATTTATATTTTTTAAATATTAATTACTACAAAATAATTGGTTTAATAAAAGAGTTTCTAAATGAGTACCAAAATTTAAATCAAATTATCATTTGTAATATATTACTCTAAAAATATAGTTGATAATACAATTGTTAATAAAACAACAATTTTTCAATGGTCCCCAACAAACAATATCACTATCACCGGCTAAATCTGGTATTGGGGTACTTAAGAAAAAGTCAATAAGATCTCGAGGGATATGCATAGAAAAAACATTGAGACCTAGACTCATTCCATTTGTCTTTGACTTGGCTAAACTTTCTGTTACCTTCCTTCTCACGAAGTGGGCTTTGAATTAGTTCTTGCATTGGTCCTAATCCTAATCAATTATCATACCAAAAGTTAATCGTTCTTCCGTTCCGAACAACCATTTAATCCTAAGGCAAGAATTAGGTTGATCTTTCGCAGAGAGCTTTATATTGTAGAAGTGTTCTTCATAGTATGTGGGTTCCTCAAGGCTTGAAGGTATTTAGCTTTAAAATTTTGAACCCAAATACCTGTATTCTCATGAATCAATCTCTAACTCAATTTAAAAAATAGGACTAGATTTTGTTTTTTCTTTGGCACAAGGTATTCCTAGGCCTCTTTTATCTTTGAGGGTAAGTAATACTATCCCAATTAACTAAGTGTAGTTCTGAAGTAGGCTCAGTCCTTCCCTATAGGAAACTTTTGTTAATACGATTGAGACTATTTAGAATAGAATAAATAAGCAACCAACATTGCATGAAATAGTTCAGGATGGTAGCCATAATGGACTGAATGAGTACTAACCGACCTATTGGAGAAAGGAGGTTAGCTTTCCAAGCATTTAATTTACTTCTCACTTTCTCAATAATAAATTCATAATCCTCGTGAGACATTCGACATGAGTGTATGGGGAATCCAAAATGTTTACCCAAATTAGGTTTTTCTTGATGCCTAAAGAGTTGTAGGTATGTTTCATAGTATCAAATGTGCAGTTAAAGGAGAAAACCACTATAGACTCAGCAAAATTAATCCAAATCCCTCCATAAATGTAATAAGATTTCTATTTATGGTTTCAATAAAATTTTCATCTATCTTAGCAAACAAAATAATGTCATCCTCAAATAGGAGATGTGAAACCAAAGACCACTTCTGGAAGTTCAGATTGGAAACTACTCTTTTTGGTCCACTTTTCGTGGGATTTGAAGACTAAGAAGAGGGTGAAGTCCATTCGGGTCCTGGGCCTTATTAGGTGTAAAGTGTAACCCCCTGTACCCGACTTGGTCGCTAAGTCTAAGTTACGAGATGCTACAACCATTATCGGAGCAACTTCAGATTATTATACACCTTTCAACCAATCACATCAATATAATAAGTATCATTCACATTTTAAATATGCATCACAATCAATTTTGGGTCTCACATGAGCTTAAGAAAGCTCTTTTGTTAACTCGAATAAGGACTAGGATCAATTGTAAAGTTTTGAAAATTCTTGAACCTACGTCACGACCTTACAATCTCTACGACGTGAAATTGCCAACTTAGTAAGTCAAGTCACAATGTCGCTCACGATTTCAGGCATATCGACACCACGACGTCACTCATTGTAGGCACCACGTTGCGACATTGGACGTTGGTGGTTGTGATTAGGCCCCTGTTTTTGGTAAAAAAATCATTTTGGCTCTTACTCTACCAAGTGCAATACTACCTAATGAATCGTACAACCTTATACCATCAAAACCAATTCAAATTCATACTATTTCATGCTAAACAAATCACCTAACCAATTCCAATCAAACCAACTCAAACATGAGCTCAAACTTTACCAAATCAATTTATGTCATTACATTCATTCAAATGCCAAATCTACCTATGCCAAAACACATTAAGACATTTCATTCAACTTTAGTAAATACATTTCTATACATTATATGCATAAATGACTCATAGGACTTTAGCATGAACAACAAAAATCAAGTATCAACTACATATTTCAAGCATACTTCCAAGCATTACTTTCAAATATGTCAATTTCAACCATTCATCAACTTAGCTACATTTTGTACTTCATGTTATATCATTCCACATACCAAATATATAAGCATATATCATCACTTATTCTAGTAGGAAACATGACTGATACCATAGATTTACCAAGTCAGAAGGAAACATATTACACAAGATGGGATATGCCCCATTTGCCAAGTAGTAAACAATTTCAAAATGTCAAGGTCACTAAGTCCCTTATATACATGCCAAAACTTTAAACTAAAAAAATATTATACTTACCTTATTTATATCTAAGCATGATAGCTACCTTACTTTGGCATAGTGTTGTTTAGATCATAGCACTTTACAACATTCACAAGGTGAGCATACATCTATTTATACATATCCATGAACTCGAATGTCCTCAACAAATGTTGGATTTCAACATAACCTGAAATAATATTCGTATAATAACATAACCCGTACAAGAGTACATAAGACCTTATTGGCATATCAATCGTATTCTAACCATTTACTAAGTTCATATAGGCATCTTTTACACATATAAATATCACATATCCCCGTAATTATTCATTTTTATATTGTACCCTATACGTATCACATATTTTATATATACATACCTATAAAAATCAAGCTTTCAAACAATTTACATGATCCATCATGCCACTCTTTTATAAGTATAGAATTTAATTATCCTTAAGATAATTTGTTGTGGTCATTTGATTTGTTAATAGTAATAAAGAGAATAATGAATAAAAAGTAATGTCTTAGCTTGTAGATAATGATCGATCCTTGGTAGAAGAGAAGGTTCCATTGGAACTATACATAACATTTTAATTTGGTTCATTTCTAGCCTTTTATGCCAATTCACAAATAATCAATTTATATTCAAACACACATAAAATCATACATAACAAACATAAAATCATACATAACAAACATAAAATAGTAAGTTCCATATGAACTTACATTCAAAATAAAACAATTGATTTTTTGATTCTAGTCCACAATTTTTGCTTTTCCTTATTATCTCCACTTGAATCAAAATCTTGATCTATATAATTATTTTATACAATTAATCAATATTAAACATTTTCATATTATGACATGATATGAATGAACCTATATAAACTTATTTTTATATCCCTAAATTTTACATTAATCATAACTTCCAATTTTGAGTTTTGGATTACAATTCAATTCCTATTGAAATTTTATAAAAATTTTACATGTTATTCAATTTGGTCCCCAATATACTGAAACTAACAATTAAACCTTAAAACTTTAGTCATTTTCTTAAACTAAGCTTAATTTCTAACAATTTCACACCAATTTCATCTAATTCTTAACAATGGAAACTTTCTAAAACTTTAAAATTTTCAAAAATTAATATATGGGCTAGCTAAATCAAGCTCTTATGACCTCAAATTCATAAAAAAATACAAGAAAAAGACTTGAGTTTACTTATCTATCAATGATTGAATGACTTAGCTTCAAAAATGGTTTTCTTCATTCTTTTCCTAGGTTGAATCTAGTAGAAGAGATGACGAAGATGACAACTCTCTCTTTCTTGCCATTTATTTGAATATATATATAGTATAATTAAAACTTAATTAATCTTAATAATCATGTTTAGTTTAACTAAATTAATCATTAAAAATCTTAATAAACATGCCATCATCTTCCACTAACACTCAATTACAAATGGTTTAATTACCATTTTGAACCTTTGGCTAAGCAATTTAAGTCCCTAAACCTTCGGCAAATTAAAAACCTATATTGATTGGACTTTTACAATTTAGTCATTGTACTTAAATTAACTATTTAATTGACAAAACTGATGAACCAAACATCAATATACCTTTATATTAACCTCGTAAATATTCATATTTAATATTTATGGATTCATTTTGAAAACGGGGTTCCAAAACTGCACTTTAGTACCACTAAAAATTGAGCTGTGATAATTCTCCTTGTTAATAAATTTTGTCATCAAAATTTACTTGAGAAAAGATGGGGGTATTAGATTTCATAGTTTCTTCCAGCTCTCAAGTAGTCTTTTTCTGTGCGATGATGGAGCCACATTACTTTCACCGACGCCACATGCTTATTCCTCAACTCTTTTACTTCCCGAGCTAAATTTTTAACTGATTCTTCACTATATGTTAAATTAGGTTGCAACTCAATTTCGTCGAGAGTTAAGACATGAAAGGGGTTGAATCTATATATTCTTAGCATCAATACATAGAAAGCATTGTGAACCTTATCCAATTCTAGAGGTAAAGCTAGTTGGTATGCCACAAGTCTAAATTTCTCGAGAATTTTATATGGTCTAATGAATCTCGAACTGAGCTTCCGTTTTTTGTCGAATTGTAGAACCTTTTTCAAAGGTGGAACTTTTAGGAAGAATTTACCGCCACTCTTAAACTTAATGTCTTTTCTTTTCAAACTAGCATAGGACTTTTGTTTGTCGGAAGTAGGCTTTAAGAAATATCGAATAACCCTAACTTTATTCTCGGTCTCTCACATCAATTTTTTTCTTGCTATCTTTCTTTCACTCAACTCTCACTAGTATAGAGGGGTTCGATATTTACGGCTATATAAAGCTTCATAAGGTGTCATTTTAATGTTTGCTTGATAGCTATTGTTATAGGAAATTTCAACTAACGGTAAGAATCTCCTAGCTTCCCTCAAATTCAATTACACAAGAACCCAACATATTTTCGAGTATTTGGATTACTCGCTCCAATTGTCCATCAATCTAAGGGTGAAATGTTGTATTGAAATTCACTTTAGTGCCCGAGTTTCGTGTAGTTTACCTTAGAATCTAAAGGTGAATCTTAGATCCCAATCCGAAATAATAGATAATGGCACACTACGCAATCTCACAATCTCAAAGATATATAAATAAACCAATTTCTCAAGTGAATAGTCAGTTCTCACCAAAATGAATGAGTCGATTTTTTCAACTTATCAACTATCACCCAAATCGTATCTTTCTTTTTTAGAGATAATGACAATTGTTGGATTTGGTACCCTGAGTGTAGTATATTCGTTCGTAAACTTGTAATTTTTTTGAACAGATTGGTTAATAAAACATTTAATAGATTACATTAATATACTTTGTATAATTGTCCTTATGTGGTTTTTGCATGAAAAGAAAAATAGAAGCAAATATTGGCTAATTGGTTGTCTAGTGTTTAAACTAACACTAATCGGTATTATGTGGTCGGATCGTAATACGAAGAGATAACTTATATTAGTAGACGAACCTAAACTTGTCCTTAGTCTAATCGAAAATGAGCAAACCGATTGAAAGACTAATATGTCATCTATCAAGTCTGATTGAGGAATACTTTGTCTTGGGCATTGAAGATGATGACTCGTAGAAGATAGAGACATATATGTGACTGGCTGGATTGGCAGTACATTGGGTTGGACCTAGAAAGAATAAATTATGAATCCGTTTATGGATTTATTCACTTGTGATATTCATAGTGTGACATACCTAAATCCTAAGTGGATGAGGGACTATGTATATGTGACTCACAGAATTTGATGTAAGTAAAAGCCTCAGTTCAAATAGAGAAGGAACCGAAAGCTAGTGCATTGGATGTACAGCTTCTACAATATGTAGCGTCATTCACAACAGTGAAATTCATAGTCAGAGAGATGGTCAAATGATATCCTTTCATTGTCAATACATGATTGATGAAAAGTAAATGTGGACACGGGTCATTCATCTTTGTAATGAATTACTTTATTACTATTTGATAGTAATTGACTTTTCATGAAAGAAAATTTAATGATTACCATGAGATAAAATAAGATCATATCGAGATAACAAATATTATTTCAAAGAGATTAAGAATATACTATGAGGGTAACACATTTATGATAAGGTCATTGAACGAGTACTGAGTAGTTGTTTACATAATGATATGTCGTTAGGGAGAGCTCAGTCACAATACTATAGTGGAAAAATAGAAAAATATGAAAAAAAATAAAAAATATTATGTGGGCTAAATTTCACACTGAAATTTTCTAGATCAGATCTACATTATTTGAGGAGACTCTAATTTCAAATTCGTGATTTTTGGAAATCAAGAACAACTCGAACGAAAAAAATTAAAGTTATTTTCCACTATTTCGGGTTTTCAGTTGGGTAGTTTGTTTTCTTTAATTCTAGCACTAGGTTTTCTTTTGTTTTTAGCTTTTCTTATTCTATTACGCATTCTAACACATTTTCTTTTCTTGTGTTCATAGGTACGAATACAACTACCTCTTCTTTCTCCTCGTAACTTACTTCCTTTAGAGTGGAGTTTTTCTTTGACTTCTTAGAGCCTTAGGTCAACTTTGTTAGAGAGTGATCCCACATATTTTTTAATATTATTGAGTTTGATTACTCTTTAAAAGTTACAAGCAAGAAAATCTTAACTTTTTTTCTTTTCTTTTTAGAGTTATTTATTTTTATTGCGAGTGTATAACAATGATGTTTAATTTTCTTTGATTAATTTTCTTTTTTTGAGTTTTTTTATTCTAGCCTCTAATAATGATATGTACACGTAGTAAGGACAAAGAGCATGATCCATCTATGGTTACCATGGACCAACTTACAGCACTGTTCAATGAACTTTGGAAAGATTTCAAAGAGGCGCAAGAGCATTTGGAAAATAAGCTCGACACATTGCAAGCTCAAGTCCTTCATCACGAGGCAGTTCAACAAAATTTCAGCCAAACTTTGGCTCAAATGGAAACTAACAATGATAGATCTTGAGCAAAGCATAGATGTCATATTTTTAAAAAGCTTACACGGACATGTTATTTCTAGTGTTGTTCAACCTTCTACTGTTCATGGACTTGTCAATAAAGACATTGGTACAAAAAAATAGCATCTTTTACGAGTTTAAACGACTTATGGCGGAAGAAATATAACAAGCTAGTAAGTGCATGTGGTGTAATTTGTCGGATCACAAAGCCTTTGAATGTCCAACATATTCATTTAAGAAAACATCCTTGCAACTCGAGGAACGTAAATCTGACACAGAGCCTATTGAGGAGTCTTCGTTTACTGCTACCATTGACGATGATAATATAAATGAGCAAGAAACTTCGAGTGACACCATTTGTAAAGACAGTAAGTGTGATTTTGTACCTATTGTTGAGTCTAGATCTAACATTTCACCTTGTTTCAAAGTTGATGTTGAAAAAGTTGACAGTAATAGTGCAAACTATGATGATGTAATAATGTAAATTATGATGATAGTGATAGTGAATTTTGTGAACCAAAAAAAGTTAATAGTGAGAATTGCTTCCTAGAGTGTATGAATTTGGATAGGTTAGACATCTATTCTCCTCATACAGTGTTATATTATGATGGATTCAATATTCAAAATTTTTGTGAAGGGTTAAAGGGAAATGAAGATGATTCATGGAAAATGACCGAGAGAAAAGGGACCTTGAGTAATAAAAGTCAATTTGATGGTCCAACTTTGGTGAGTGAAAATTCCTATGAGGTAAAATTAGATAGTTTAATTCACATTGAAAAAGAGAATGAAAAGAAAGAGAGAACCTAACTAAAAGAGACGAAATATTATGTTTTCACTAACCTTAACTTGAATTTGTCTAGTATACTTGTTTCATTCTTTCAGGAATTTGTTGATCCTTTGCAAGGAGCTCTATTAAACCATTCCACCTATGATAAAGATTCTTTCTTATCCAAACAAAGACAAGATTCTAGGATGAGTCTTTTCGAAGAAAAGGGGAATGATACATGCACAGATTGGATACAATTTATTAAATTTTATTCACTAAAGCTGTCAATTTTCAAGTTTGGAAAATTAATTAACTTGCGATGACTTTTTGGATGAGATCCAAGCATTTTTGGGTTCAGATGTCTTATAGCATTCGAAGATATATCTCTTATCTTTGAAACACAATTTGAATTACTCGATTTTGAGTTCAGAAAATCAAGTTATTATCGTTTTAGTTAAGATTGCACGAGCAGAATTTTTGGATGGGATTATGATGGGAATTACGAGTTTTAGGCTTTTAATTCAAGTTTAAATCTTATTGGGTTAAGTTTTTAGGGTTAATTTTTATTATATGAGCCCAATATTATATTTATTAGGTTCCATTATTTTATTATATATTTATTTGAATTTTGGATATTGTTTAAGTATTTTAAGTTGTTTAGGAGTTTTTGTTCCTTAGTCAAACAAGAAAGAAAGTTTAGTTTAAAACTACTTCTTGATTAGATTAATTAGAGTTTCAGTATACTTTATAGTTTTATTTGGATGTACTTGTCTAGCCTATATAAAGGCTTATTCGTTGTTCATTAAACAGACAATTGTTTTCATTAATAAAGTTTTCAATTCCTAGAGTTAGTTTCTTTGTGCAAGATTTCTTTATTGTGATTTTTTTAGAAGTAGTTTTCTTTTCGATTTTCTTCAAGGAGTCGTGGGAGTTCATTCTTCATCCTTCAATTTGCAAAGGATTATTTCTTGGAAGGTTGATTAGAGTCGTTAATTGAGTTTGCTGGGATTTATATCTCAAAGGGTTCAATTGGACACTTATCATTTTATCCATCAGTTTACTCGTTCCATCTTCAACTTTTAAATTTCGTTTATTTAGATATTATTTTGAATATTTATTCTTTATTTTTAAATTTCTTGTTTTTGTTATTTTCTCTTTTTTTTTCTAAATCTATTTGGTTTATACCTTTCAAGTCACATCTAAATCTTTATTTCTTGAGTCAAACAACTTAAATATGATCCTTATTTTGCTTTCTCCGCTCCAATTCTTTACCAATGAGAATAAATCATTTGGTACATGGGCTAGCTAAATCAAGCTCTTATGATCTCAAATTCATAAAAATTACAAGACAGTGATTTAAATTTGCTTACCAATTAATGGCCAAATGACTTAGCTTCAAAAATGGTTTTCTTCATTGTTCTTTTCCTAGGTTGAATCGGGTTAAATAGATGAGGTAAATGACAATTCTCTCTTTCTTCCAAATTATTTGAGTATATTTAATATAATTAAAACTTAATTAATCTTAATAATCATGTTTAGTTTAACTAAATTAATCATTAAAAAGCTTAATGAACATGTCATCATTTTCCACTAATACTCAAATACAAATGATTTAATTATCATTTTGACCTTTGGCTAATTGTAATTTAAGTTCCTAAGCCTTTTGCTAATTAAAAACCTATAGCGATTGGACTTTTACAATTTAGTCCCTCTACCTAAATTAACTATTTAATTGACAAAATTGATGGACCAAACATCAATATACTTTCATATTAACCCTATAAATATTCATTTTAATATTTACGGACTCGGTTTACATAAATAGGGTTTCAAAACTACATTTTCTAGTACCACTAAAAATTAGGTTGTTACATAAAGGACCAAACTACTTCTTCCACTTCAACCTGGGAATATCCTACCTCAGAAAAGTAAGATCTGATTTCGGTAATTGCGACCAGTGAAACACAGAACCCCTTGAAACATCCGAAGAAGAGATCTCAAACATGGTGAAGAGACTAGCAAAACGGTCCTGAATGAAACTCTCAATACTATTTCTAGACTTGACCTAATTCCTATAAGCATAACAAAGACCTACAATTCTATTTGAACTCCTCCGAAACAAAGTGGAAAGGTGAAAAAATCAAGTATTACATTCGCCTTCTATAATTCATTGAACTCTAGATTTGAGATCACAAAAAAATTCTTCTTGCTTCAACAATTCATTGTATTCCCCTACCAAAGATTTATGAAGAGATAAAAAGAATTCACAAGAGGAGTCCACCAAAGCTTTTCTGCCGTTAACAGACGTTTCTTTTTACGAAACAAATTTCCAAATGTATATTTGTTTCATTCTGCCAAGAAAGTAGTAAAGGAGTTGATCATATCAATTAGAGTATTATCAGAGTTGGCTCAAAAACTATCAATAATGTGGCTGAAATCAGGATGTTTAAGCCACATATGTTGAAATCTAAGTACGCTTAGATCTCCAGTCCACACTAATAAGTTTAATAATAAGGCAATGATTTCAATGAGTTCTAGGGAGGTGATTAACAACAGCTTTCGGATAAAGGAGCCTCAATTCCGGATTTGCAAAAGCATAACCAATCCTTTGTTGAATAAGACCCGGTAAGTTTCTAAGATTAGACCAAGTGAATCTAGTGCCATTGAAACCTAAATCAAATAGTAATTCTAACACTCATGGAAATCATTAAGGGTGGCTTTGGATGGGCAGTGCGTTTACCTGCGGTTAGTGTAAAAACAGCGGTGGCGGTGAGATTAGATACTGTAGCGATACTGTAGTGTGAGACAAAAAGTAAGTTAAACGCACCGCACCGCACCCAATCGCTCATTCAAACCCACCCTAAACCTATATCAATCCATAAAGAGCCCACCTTTTTTTTCTATCTAAATGACTTAAAGATATCATTGAAGTCTCCAATCACGAGCCAAGACAACTTATGTAAATCCATAGTAGACCTCAGATTTTCCCAAAGTTGTCTATGTTCCTTTAATCTAGGGCTAGTATACACAACAAATAAAAACCATTAAAATTAGTTGGGTTTTTTACCTAATTAGGATAGAAAAAAAAATTTACTGAAATAGTATGTCAGAAAAAAAATTTACCAAATTAGGTTACTTTTTCATTGGAGCATATTTGGTAGGCGCCAATGAATAAAATAATAATAAATTTTTTTTATTAAAATATAATTTATACTTTTCCGGGTTAGTATATAACCCGTATAATACATAGTATTGACGCCTATCTGGAAGGCGCCAATGGTGGTGCCTACTTGGGAGGCGCCAATGGTGGTGCCTATTTGGGAGGCGCCAATGGTGGTGCCTATTTGGGAGGCGCCAATGGTGAACAAAATATTGTAAATTTTTCTCAAATTACTAACAAATTAATTATAAAATAATTATAATATTCATACAAAAAATTACAATATTACAATATATCCCCACATTATAATATTCATACAAAATTACAATATTACAATATTCATACAAAAAAATTGCAATATTCATACAAAATTATAATATTACAATATTCATACAACATTACAATATTCATAAAAAAATTATAATATTCATACAAAATTACAATATTACAATATTCATACAAAAAATTACAATATTCATACAAAATTACAAAATTACAATATTCATACAAAAATTTACAATATTCATACAAAATTATAATATTACAATATTCATTCAAAAAATATAATATTCATACAAAATTACAAAATTACAATATTCATACAAAAATTACAATATTACAATATTCATACAAAAATTGCAATATTCATACAAAATTATAATATTACAATATTCATACAACATTACAATATTCATAAAAATTATAATATTCATACAAAATTACAATATTACAATATTCATACAAAAAATTACAATATTCATACAAAATTACAAAATTACAATATTCATACAAAAAATTACAATATTCATACAAAATTATAATATTACAATATTCATTCAAAAAATATAATATTCATACAAAATTACAAAATTACAATATTCATACAAAAATTACAATATTACAATATATCCCCACATTATAATATTCATACAAAATTACAATATTACAATATTCATACAAAAAATTGCAATATTCATACAAAATTATAATATTACAATATTCATACAACATTACAATATTCATAAAAAATTATAATATTCATACAAAATTACAAAATTACAATATTCATACAAAAAACTACAATGTTCATACAAAATTACAAAATTACAATATTCATACAAAAAATTACAATATTCATACAAAATTATAATATTACAATATTCATTCAAAAAATATAATATTCATACAAAATTACAAAATTACAATATTCATACAAAAAATTGCAATATTCATACAAAACTATAATATTACAATATTCATACAAAAATTTATAATATTCATACAAAATTACAATATTCATACAAAAATTACTAATCCAAAACTATAAATACAAATTTAATTATAAAATAATTACAATATTCATACAACATTACAATATTCATAAAAAATTATAATATTCATACAAAAATTTAAAATATTCATACAAAATTCTAATCTAAACTATAAACACTAAATATAGATAATTTATAATTAATAATTAATAAAAAATTCACAATATTTTCTAAAATATATCCTAAAAATTCACAAACTATAAACCTTTTAAATTATAAACAAAATTATTTATTAAAAAATACATTACCATTGGCGCCTCTCCATCGGGCTCCTTCATTGGCGCCTACTTGAGAGGCGCCACCCGACCCGACCGTATTTTGACCCGTATTTTTTTCAAAAAATATTAAAAAAATATAAAATTATATTTTATTAAATTTTTTTATTATTATTTTATTCATTGACGCCTACCAAATAGGCTCCAATGAAAAAGTAGCCTATTTTAGTAAAATTTTTTTCTGACATCCCATTTCAGTTTTTTTTTTCTATCCTATTTGGGTAAAAAACCCAAATTAGTTGCATGTACCGTAATAGTGACGTATATTTCCTACTCAGTGTTGCACAGGCGCTTGATAGTAACAGTAGAAGACAACCATAGAAGTCAAATAAATATATACTTTTCTAAGTTAAAGTTTTTGTTAACAAGAGGGTAGGGATAGGGCTTATCTAAGGTCAAACTTGAGAATGGAGTGAACTAAAGTTTTTAACATAAGCGTTATTTTAAAGTTAAAGTTGTAGTTCGGATTTATTAGCGAATTAGTACCTAAACTATAGCCTAATTTCTAATTTGGTACTTAAAGTTTTTTTTTTATCAAAAATGCTACCTAAACTATCATTTTATCTCAAAAAATGTGATGTCCAATAAAAATGTGCCAAGCATCATATTTTTATTGGTTGATATTATCTTTAGGGGTAAACCAAAACAAAACCGATAGTTTAGGGAAACTTAAAGCCTTGGTAAATCCAAATTGGTATCAGTTGTGGTACATGTTTTGGGTTCCGCTACGAAACGTAAAGGAGTTTCAAAAAAGTCTAAACCAAAATCCGCAAATGTGTACTGTGAAAGTTGAATCATACGGCCAAAGTTGGATTCCAAGAATATTTTCTTGCGTTTCATCATATTTTGTGAGGGTAGGGGGCTGACTGAAGCAAGCCTAAACCAAAAAAAAAAAAAAAAAAACTAGCATATACGTTTATGAGGCCATGAACTGCATGCTATTTTTTGGGGGGTCATAAAGAAGACAAACGGAACTGCATGTATGGTTAATCCTTGTAAAGATTTTTGACTGCCTTTATAGCAAGATGTAAAAATATTAAAATAAAATAAAATTACAAAACTATTAGTTTGACAAGACAGTGATTTTCCAGGAAATGACTGAGAATCTGAAGAATCTGCTGTGTTCTTTCCCAACAAATTTATAATTACTTTTTACTATTTGTTTATTAATATTATATTATTTAATTTCCTCGTTGCCATCATACTCTAATTGACCCTTTTTTTGTTCTGCAAACTCTTCACTCTCTGTTGACAAATTTTCACACGCCTTTCCCTACCTCTGAAATTAAACTGAACAATTTCTATATCATATTTGGTGTGACTTTTATTAAAAGAAGGAAATAAGTAATAACAAAAAAAAAAAATTGCTATATACCCTCCTTAAAAATAAATAAACAATTTTTTAATTCAAGAAAGTTATATGGCTTATTTTTAAATTTTCATAATTCTTTTTAATAAATTCTTAATATACAATTAAAGGATTAATATTTACGTATTCACAGGAAAAACATAGCCAAACTCCACACACATTTAATCTAAAAGGAGCTTCTCAAATATAAACTTGCTACTTGGTTGATCGAAAGTTCAAATCTGAGTAAATTCTAAAGATGAACGACTTTTAACCACGAATTATGAGAGTTCAAAATTCCTTCTAATATTTGATAATAAAATGTGGGTAATAGCGTTTAATGTCAATGACAAGTAAAACAATCAATTCTTATTCTGGTTTTGAGTAACTGAATATATGTATAGTTATGTAGTAATAAATCATATTACATTCTTAAAAAAAATCAAGTGCAAATAAAAAGAATTAGTGTTTATGGATCGTAAAATGAACATAAAGAATACCTTGATCATAAAATAATTTAAGTAGGCTTTTGTTCAAAGAGATTAATATTAATTAACTGTAAATTCGTCTTAACTTAAATAGAATAGTGATTAAAATTTTTATTAGACACACATTTGACATGGATTTAAATCATATTATCTCATTCCCCACCTCGAATATTGTATAAAAACCTGTAAATTCCATGTATTAAAAATATGCCAATTAAAAGGGTTACTTTAGATAAACTTAGTATTAGTGGGAGTTTAAAAGAATACTCTTCGAAGTTAGAAGTGTTGGTTTTCCAGGAATCTTTTAGTGTTTGTTTTTCCTATAAAAGGAAAAAATGGAAAACCTATACAGTGTACTTTGTCTACCTTAACCTTTTGTTTTCTAGAGAAAATTGAAACAGCATCTTCAATTTTGGATAAGAATATGCATTTTACTTAATTTTTCATCTGAAAATACATCACCCTTTTAGTTTTCAATCTGAGATGTAGGAAGATGATGAATCTTGGCTTTGCTTATCTTATGTGGAACCAAAATCAGTGGCTTCAAATTAGATTTGGAAATTTCAATTACAACATGAAAATTCGATAAAAATTGAATCTGATAAATATAGGATGAAATTATCAAATAAAACTTTTAGATTTTATAAGTAAAATTTAAAGATAGGCACATATTCTATTTAAAGTCAGCTTATGAAATTAAAATTATTTTTTCAAGTGGATGCATAAACATGAAAGTTAATTATAAGTGCCTATTGTAGAAATATGTATGAAAATGACTAAGAAAGTTATGTGCTTATCAAGGGGTTGTATAAACACATAAAATTCTAAATATCATATAGTTAATTAAAATTATAATAGTTATAGCACTAGTAAAGAATGTAGGTCATATGGCAAAAAAAATGTTTAAAGCTAGGCACTAATAAAGAATGTAGGTCATATAGCAAAAAAGGAGGGAAGCTATGGCCATTCATAAAATTATCATGCAAAGATTGATGAGAGCTGACAAAATTCAAATAATTGAATCCATTTTTTCCGAATAAAAGGGTTTTTTGAACAACAAAAGTGAACAGGATGGGCAGTTCTTTTTTGATGGGTATGAAATAGTTTTAGTATTTTCTTGTTCCAATCTTTTAAAATTGCTATTTAGCTTTTGAAAGGATAGAAATGTAATAACACATACTAAAAATTTTAGTCACAAATATAGAGTATAAGTGTAGGTCTAAAATAACATATAATAAATAATGAAATATATGACTTGAAATTAATTAATAATAAATTAAAAATTTTAAAATAAAATATTAAACTGCCTTTAAATAATTTTTTATTAAATTAGTGTCAAACTTAAATAATAGTACAGATTTGATGAACCAAAACTAACATTAAAATTATTGAAAATATTTAATAAAAATCAGATGAGATGGGCACTCAAAATTTAACAATCCATTAGAAACCTGGGTTCTACAAACCAAAAATAAAATAAAATAGAAAACAAGAAAATGCAAAGGAAAAGAATACGAATAAGTCTCTCCTCCATTACAATATTTAAACGAAATTATACTTGTTTGAGCACTGCACTTCCTTTTTTAGCTTATATAAAGTCATATCCTACCACAAATACATCCATAGTAAAATGTATTTCAACATCTTTTCTTTATCCTCCAAGTCTCCATCTTCTTCCCTGTTCAACACTCGCTTTCTTTACCCTCTCACAATACTCTTTCTCTCATCAGTTCTTTGGGGTTCCTTTAGGGTTATTATTCCTTTCATACATACATACTTTTGTTGCTGGTTTTGTAATATAAAAGCAGGTAAAAAGGGAGCTTTCTTCAGTCCACTCATGGGTGGCGAGATGGGATTTCAATTAGCTGCCGACTCATTCATCCAAATACGGTGTTATAAAAAGGACGATATATCTCAGCAAATATATGCTCTGTAAATGAGTGAATGATGCGGGAGACAAATTGAATCTTAAACTTCCTATGCTTGGACTGAAGGGAGCTCCCTCTGCTCTTCTTTTATCCATTCCTTATTTCTTGTTCATGTCACAAAAAGGTTTCTCATTATTCATTAACTTTTTTTTTCTTTTATGTCTACTCATGCATGTTTCTTATTTATTTATAATTATAACGACAAAAAGTATTATGGTGCTGAGGTAATGTTGGAATAAAGAACTTATTCTTTTGTTCTTTATCAACATTTTATATTTTAGACAAGAAAGCAGGGCTGATCTTGTTCTCACCAATTTTTATTTTATTTTGTTTACATATTTAGGTTGTAATGGCTGGCTGGGGTTAATTACTGATAAACTGTTGGTTTTTACAACTTGAACGGGCAGCTTTCGAATCTTTGACACAAACAAGTTTTAGGGTTTATGATTGTGAAGGAGAAGTTGCAATTTATTGTTCAAAGCAACCTAAAATGGCAACGCATGGGAAAGGACAAAAAACATATTGGGTAGTGCTCTTGTACAGCCACAAGTTCCTAGAGAGATGTCCCTCCAGTTCATGTGTAATTACCTAAGATATCCATTTATTGTATATTCTGAATTTTAGTGCAATTTAACTTTGTATTAGTTTCATTCTAGGTTACACAAACATGATTGTATTATAATTGTTAAAAAATTATAATTTAACATAAAAAAACAAATATTACTATAAAAATACTTTTTTATCTTTTAATATTTTGTATATAAAATATTCAAATACCACAACTTAGACCTGCACTAAAGAGAAAACCTACTCTCATTAAAAATTACCTTTCCTTCTAACCAATATTCATTTTATATATTTGTGGAGGAGAGGATCCTCTCTCAGTGCTGAAAAAGCAATGAATTGAGGTCAACTATCCAACTACTGTATGATACATTTCATTTTCGTTCTATTTTATTAAAACAACATTAATAAAAAGAATGTTCTACCTTCCTACTAAAAATAAAGAATAAAAGCAAAATAAACATGAAAAAAAAAGAGAGTTGGAATGAATGAATATGGGTCAAAAGTAAAAGATAGAGTAATTTATTTTAAAATATTATTCTTTCTTGAAAAATTGGGAGCCTTCCTTTATATATAAAAGTAGCTAAGGGTTTAATTGTGATTTATGTATTATTGGGTTTACTTCTTCGTAGTAAGCCAATGGCGAATGCACTCTGTTCCATATTATTTATGGCTCTTCTTTTCCCCAAACCAATCTCTCTCCACCACCCAACCAATCATGTGTGATTCATCTTTTAACTTAGCTCCATTTATATATGATCTTGTTGACTTGAAAAGAATACGAACTCAGATGCACTATAAGATATCCTTATCGTTTAGCACTGATCTCTTTGACTGCAATTTTGAAATTGAAACCAATGTTTGCAATAAAATGGTATATGATGAAAACTCAAAAACCAAACAAAAAAGAGTTGTTATGTTCTGTTTTGTTAAACCTCAAGGATCAAAAACTGATTTCATGTCTTTTGTAGGAGATACACAAGACATAAAGTACCCCATCTAAGTGAGAGGTCAGTATAAACTAAAGGACATTAATGTAGAGCTGCTTCTCTCTTCAAAGGTAACTTACATTCTTATTGGTATATCTTTCAGGCTCTAACTTTGGATGAAATGTTGGAACGACATTGATTGTTGTGACAGTCAATGTACATATTCGTAATACTATCATATCTGATTTTATATTTTGAATTTAGACAGTAAATGTAGATGTTTTGAGAACGATAAATGAATGATGAACGTTATTTTTTTTCCAACATAAGTAAATTCAAATAAATAATGAATGATTTTTCTTTTTGTTAATTTTTATCCCGCTATTTGAGCCTTTGAAGCTAACCTGATATTATTTTTGGTTGAATACAATAGTTTAAGCTTAGAGCCTTTTTCTCGGTCACCCTTATTGTTTTGTTTGTCATTCCTCACCATTTGAGCTTAAATCTCCAACCTTATCCTTATTTGTTTTAGGTATTCGATGCTTAATGGACCTTCATGGCATAAATATTATGGGGTTAGGCAAATACATTAAAGGTGGAAGAGGTTTTTATTTTTTTGTACTTCATGGTAAAATTTTCAGAAAAGCAAAAGAAAAAAGTGCTATTGAGTTTATTGTATTATCTTTTGTTGTTGTTTTTTTCCATATTTCATAGTTAGATTATTCAATTTTCAATTCTCTCATAAATTACAATTGGAGATTTATTTAATATTACGTTTTACTTAGGATTTGTTTGGACAGTATAAAGTAATTAGATACATTCTTTTCTAAAGAATTGTAATTTTCTGAACATATTTGCTTAATAAAGTGTAATTATATCGTAATTTCGTATGTCATATTTAGTAGTATAAATTGTAATTACACAACTAAATAATTTATATTTTAAAAAATTATTTACTATAAAAATTATTTGTACAATAAATAATATCTAATCGAGTAAATAAAATAAAATCAAATAATTATATATAATATATTAGTCCAAGAAAATAGTTGGTAATACAATTACTAGTAAAACTATCAAAAAAAATAAACATCATATATAATTTTATATAATTTCTCTAGCATTCCATATTGTTGGGCTATTTCTTATTCAACATTTAACATATACTTTGTTACTCTTTGTCATCATATGTTGGTTGTTGACCAAGTTTATCGTCATCTAAATATGAATTTGTATATGTGTCATTAAAATTATCACAACCTCCTTCTTTTATGTGCTTTTCAATGGACCATCCCAATTCGACTAACAAACAAGGTTATGACGAATGTAATTTGCTAGTACGATTCAACCACGTATTTTTATGTTATATTCAGTTGATGTTGTTAATATGAAAATCTTTTATAAAATAGCAAATATCCTTTCAACCATATTTCAAAGCTTTGAATGTCTCAAATTAAAGAGTTTGCAAGTTGAATAAATTTTTTATAAAACTTTTTTTTGTAAATAAGTATATATATTTTATAATATATAACATGGGCATATAAATAAGTTGTGTCCATTACTTTTTGTCAATTTCTTTTGTAAATAAGTATATTGTAACACTTTTAGTCCTTTATAACACATAAATTATTTTTATAATATACTTTTTGGTCATAAATTTAGAATTTTAAAATTTAAATAATATATACTTTTATTATAACTTTATAAAATACACAAAATTACTTTTTTATAATATAATTTTTTGAGATTTACTATATAACTTTTTTATTATAGCCTTATAATATAATTTTTATAACTTAAACTTGGAGAAAAAATAATTTCTTAAAGTTCAATCATTATGAGTGTTTGGAAAGCTACAGGGTAATAGGATTTGTTTATAGTTATGAACATAATTGCTCCAATTCTCACAATCCCCCCTAAGAATTGGAAATTGAATTTGGGGTGCTCCAATAACACCTAATTTAGTGGGACTCTTAATTACAGTGGTTACCCAAACATGGCATTACTGTGTAATTACACACAATTACACTAAATCCAATTACTAGATAATAACACCTAATTCAGTGGGACTCTTAATTACAGTGGTTATCCAAACATGGCATCACTGTGTAATTACACACAATTACACTAAATCCATTTACTAGATGGTTCTCCAAACACTACCTAAGTTTATTTATTTCTCTTTCATTATGTTTCATCTCAATATCTTGTACGTTGCTTGCAAATCAATAAGAAATAGGATTAAAACTTGCTTTAGAAAATATGGATGTGATTTAATTTTCATGATTTTTGCACATAAATTCTAGATGACAATTAAGTGAATGAAAGTTCTAGGAGAAAGTGGGTTGAGAGCTAGCCACCTACTCTACACTAGCGATCTAGTCAAAGGTTACTCAAGATTGGTTTCAGGTGAAAACTTTTAGTTGATGACCACATATCCAATTACGAGGCTGGTAACTGTAGTATACCACTTAAAGGTGTTGGGAAATGTGTGACAACGGCACATGCTATTTTAGCACTTGGCCTAAATTTAAAGGTATATTCTTCTAGATTAAGATTAAACTGACATAAATTACTAATTGTCGTTAACTAAAACTAATTCTTAATCATTAAATTCGTGAATTTAGGTTGAATAATCAAAATAGTATTTTTTGTTTTATATACTTTATTGCATTTATTTTATGCATTATTTATATTTACTTGTTTTATTGTTATTTAACTTATATTAATAAATTTGTTAGTGGGTCAAGTTAATTAGTTAAAGCTAACCGCATACAATTTCAATGGTCCGGTCTTCGAAATATTTTTTATGAATTTATTCCATTATAATTATTACTTAACAATGATATTGTGCATTTATAGTTATCGAGCAAATAATAAAAATTATCTTTAAGGCTTTAATTGAATATTATTTTTAACTGAAGTTTTATACTATTTGCCATCTATCAATATGTAACCGTAAACATAATTTATAATATTTAAAAATTTAAAAATGTTTCATTACAAGAATTTTAAAATTTTTATATATAATTGATAATTGATAATTTAAATATTAAATAATATTTATATATTACGTTTTCCTAATAAAATAAGTCATAAATCAGGTTAGAACAATTCAAATAGCAAATAATTTTTTACTTAGCCAATCTTTCTTATCTTTTAATTAAAATAAAATATTTTTAAACTAAAATATATTAAATTTTGTCAAATTTTATTAAAACATTTAGACAAAGTTTGCAATTTAAACTAATAATTTGATTTAATAACTTATTTTTTATTTAAATTGTTTTGTGTGTTTTTATATATTTCAGTCTTCTAATATTCTTTAACTTCATGCTTAGTGTCCCAAGCTTGGACTTTAACTAAGCAAACTGTGTAGCTTTAGGTGGTGAATTCAGTTCAAATTGCTTAAGTTAATTTGAACTCTTGAAGTTGAGAGAATTCCTTAAGGTAATGAAGCTAGAAAGCTATCAAGTGAAACAAGTAAGAAGATAAGAAAACTCAAGAAAGCTTTTAGAGCAAATGCTCTCAATTTGATTACTTAATATTGAAAGATGAATGATACAAATGAGGTGGGGAATGTTTCCATTTATAATAGAGCCTTTTTTACATTAAGGGTACAAATTAATTTAGATTAATGGCTCTCATTCAAACTTATCTAGAATATAGTGTCCTAAGGAATTTAGCTCTATATTATTGATGCGATCTCGTATCCGTTGGTTGAATCGAGTCGTTTGTGTTCCCGATTGTAAAATTAAGTAGTAAGGGTTTCGTTTAACAAAAAGGCTGATTTCAAAGAAAAATAAGCTTAACAATAAGAAGTGGATAGTTGTTATGGTAGATGGATGAATTGAAGATGAACTTAACAACTGAGGAACGAACCAATATTAAAGAATATCGACCCAATTCTTAGATGAGCTCTTAAGGTGACAATGGTAAAATATAGAATTGTGACCCACTATCTATTGGAGATAGGAACCGGTCGGTATAGGTTGAACGCTACACTCGTTGGAGTGATAAGTTCACAAATAGAAATAGATTGGCGCTACTAGACTAGCTAGATAAGTCAATTTGAGTCATAAGAGAACAATAAGAGTTGAACAACTCACAAATAGTTTATAATTCATAAAAGGATCAAAAGTTCTTGCTACAAGTTACAAGTCAACTATTTATAGGCTGCAAAATGACCAGCCGAATAGGCAAAGATATAATCAGATTAAATGAAGCTAGAAGTCTATTGATTTAACTGATTAATTCCTTGAAGAATTCAATGTATGATAGTTGCCATCAGCTTTGACAATTGAAGCTCCCAAGTAGTCAATTCAGTGGACTTAGGAGTTGAGCTGAATAAGCAAGGAGCTTGATGGGTCAAGAATATTTATGAGCATAAGTAAATGCCTCCTTGGTTCACCAAATGTACATGTAGCTTGTGAATGCATCTTGTGGCATCTGAAAAAGTCCTTGGTGTGAACATCAGGACTTCGACAGTCCCTTGGATGTGAACATCAAGAGTTAGACGAACCCTTAGGTGTGAATAAAGCAGCTGGCTGATCAGTTCAAGTGAGGCTTAATTGTTGCCATAACTTTTCATGAATAGTCACTTGGAAGAGTGTACCCAGCAGCTCCAGTATACATGAACGTTCGGTTGCAGGTTCCTTCATAAATTCGGTCCAATGAATCTGAAACTATGCACGTATGTCCAGCCGCCAAGTGATAAACCTGAAAAATAAATTAAAGACTCAGTTAAATACAATACTAAGACAAACTGAAAACATAATTTAATTTGTATTAATCTAAGACACAATTATAATGTCTAACTTAGGACTAGATATAAAGACATATATTAATGATGTCCAAACTAATACTTAATGAAAGACAAGAATTAATGATGTTCGAACTATTAATAATGTTTAAATAAAATAACTAAAATAGCTTAAGTTTTATTCCAACAGCTGAATTAGCTAACTAAAATTGAAATTGGTTTGAAGCAAGTTGCATGGAATGCATGTCGAGCATTCCCAAGCTCGATCAATAAATTCGGCCACCGCTTCTCCCCAAACTTGATCAATGAGGCTCGAGATAGCTTTCTAGAATTTCTTGGCTCGAGCACGAGTGATTGGCCCCGTTAGCAACTCGATTGGTTCGCTAGCAGATTTGGTTGAATCCTTGGACGAGATTACATCATGCCCTCTCTTCAAAGTAATTTTTCCCCAAATCGTCACCTACATCATAAGGAAAAGGGTCAGACATGTTAAAACTAGCACTTACTTATACTCACTTGGAAGGTCCAGCTTGTATGAGTTGTCATTGATTCATTCCAACACTTGGAAAGGGTCATCGCCTTTAGTTAGCAACTTAGATCTCCTTTGCGAGTGAAACCTTTCCTTTCGCATATGAATCCAAACCCAATCTCCAAGTTCAAAAACTACTCGTTTACGTCCCTTGTTTTCTTTGTGTGTATACTTCTCGGTTCTCTTTTCTATATTTTTCGTCACCTTTTGACGTAATTGCTTCACATACTCAGCCTTTCGTTTGCCATCTACATGCACAAGCTTATTAGAAGATAAGGGAATTAAGTTAAGAGGGGTTAAGGGATTAAACCCGAAAATAACTTGAAATGGAAAATGCTTTGTAGCTGAATGAACAGATCGGTTATAAGCGAATTCAATGTGTGGCAAACATTCCTCCCATGTCTTTAGATTCTTCTTAATAATTGCTCTCAGCAAGGTTGATAAGACTCGGTTCACCACTTCGGTTTGACCATCCGTTTGTGGGTGGCACGTTGTAGAAAATAGCAGTTCAGTACCAAGTCTTCCCTATAAGGTTCTCCAAAAATGGCTAAGGAACTTAGCGTCTCGATCTGACACAGTAGTTCTTGGAATGCCATGAAGTCGTACTACTTCCCTGAAAAATAAATTTGCTACATTCAAAGCATCATCAGTTTTATGGCTAGCAATAAAATGAGCCATTTTTGAAAATCGATCAACAACTACAAAGATTGAATCTTTCCTGCTCTTAGTTCTAGGGAGTCCTAATACAAAATCCATGAATATATCAACCCAAGGTTTTTCGGGAATGGGTAGAGGTTTGTACAATCCATAGGGCTTGATGTGTGATTTAGCCTTCCTGCAAGCAATACAACGTTCATATACTCTTTCCACATCACATTTCATCTTTAGCTAAAAGAAATGCTCATGGAGCATTGCCAAGGTTTTGGTTATTCCAAAATGACCCATAAGGCCTCCACTATATGCCTCGTTTACTAATATTTCCCAAACAGATCCTTGAGGTATCCATAACTTGCCTTCACGAAATAGATATCCATCGTGCCTATAAAATTTCTTAAAAGCTCCCTTTTTCACAAGCTTTATACACTTCACTGAAATCAACATCAGTTTCATACAATTCTTTTAGATACGTAAATCCAAGTAATTTAGAGTGTAAATTATTAAGAAGCGCGTACCATCTCGACAATGCATCAGCTACAATATTCTCTTTACCTTTCCTATACTTGATCACATAAGGAAATGACTCAAGAAACTCTACCCACTTGGCATGCCTCTTGTTCAGTTTGTTTTGCCCCTTAAGGTGTTTTAAAGCTTCGTGGTTGGTGTGAATAAAAAACTCATTAGGCCACAGGAAATGCTACCAAGTATCTAATGCTCGAACCAGTACATACATTTCCTTGTCATACGTCGGATAATTGAGGGTGGCTCCATTAAGTTTCTCGCTAAAATAGGCTATGGGACTCCTATTTTGAGTTGACACCGCTCCAATTCCTATTCTTGAAGCATCATATGCAATCTCGAAAGTTTTGTTAAAATCAAGTCAAGATAATAAAGGAGCATTCGTCAAATAGTCTTTAATTAGCATAAAGGCTTTCTCTTGTTCCTCACCCCATCAAAAATTAAAAATTTTCTTAATAATCCCCGGCAAAGGAGTAGCCAAGGTACTGAAATTAGGAAAAAACTGTCTATAGAAACTAGTTGAGCCATAGAAACTCCTTACTTGGCTAATGCTTGTAGGTCGTGGCCATTCTTGAATTGCCTTTACCTTTTCTTGATTGACTTCAAGACCTTTAAGGCTAACCACGAACCCTAGGAAAAAAAACTTTGTTAGTACAAAATGAACACTTTTAAGATTAGCAAACAAAGTTTCCTTTCACAACACTTCCAGAATAGATTTCAAATGTTGTACATGATCTTCCAAAGATTTACTATAAACCAAGATATCATCAAAGTAAACCACATAAAATTTACCAATAAATGATCAAAGGATATGATTCATTAAACGCATGAACGTACTCGATGTGTTAGTTAGGCCGAAAGGCATAACCAACCACTCGTACAAACCATGTTTGGTTTTGAATGCAGTTTTCTAGTCGTCTTTTTCCCTCATCTGGATCTGGTGATAGCCACTCTTAAGGTCTATTTTGGAGAATAATTGAGCTCCACTTATCTCGTCCAACATATCATCTAAGCATGGAATCGGATGTCGATATTTGATGGTGATCTTGTTGATGGCTCGACAGTCCACACACATGCGCCAGGAACTATCCTTTTTAGGCACTTAGAGTACGTGCACAACACACCGGCTTAGACTCTCTCAAACGTATCCCTTTTCCAGTAATTCAGTTACTTGCCTTTGAATCTCCTTGGTTTTTTCAGGATTACTTCAATAGGTTGGTCGGTTTGGAATTGTTGCACCGGGTCCAAAGTTGATTTGATTTTCGATTCCTCGAATAGGTGGTAAGCCACTTGGAATATCCTCCGGAAACACATCGTTGAATTCCTACAACAAAGTTACAATAGAATAAGGCAGGGTGTTAATTAATTCGTTAGTTCCCATCAAACTTTCTTTGTACATAAGTACAGGCATGGACTGTTTTAGCAACAAGGATTTTCGAATCTCTTTCCCTTTTGCATAAAAATTCTATTTTCCAGAATCACTCTCTCTTCTACTTTTCTCTTCTTTTCGTGTTTGCATTTCACACTTTTTTCCTCACTCATTTTTAACTCATTTTTTCCTTTTTTTTCCTAATTTTCTTTCTTTTTCTTTCTCACTTTTTCTCTCTTGATCATTTGCTCTCAATTTTTCAATAAAAGTTCTCAATCTAAGTTGATCTTCGTAGACTTGCTTTGGAGTAAGTGGTGCTAAAGTTACATTCTTTCTTAGATGTTTAAACGTATATCTATTGGTGTAACCATCATGGATCACCCGTCGGTCAAATTGCCATAGTCTTCCCAACAACAAATGGCCGGCGTGTATTGGCACCACATCACACACAACCTTGTCACTATACTTACCAATGGAGAAGGCAACAACAGCTTGCTTGGTAACTAATTTCTCCTCCATCGTTGATCCATTGCAACTTGTAAATATGCAAATACTTGGTGGTTGTTAAACCAAGTTTTTTCACCATCATGTTACTAGCAACGTTCGTGTCCCGCCATCAATTATTACGCTATAAACCTTGCCTTGGACATGGCATCGCGTGTGAAATATGTTTTCACGCTGCTTCTCATTCTTCGTGCTTTGGAGGCTCAAACTCCGCTTGATGACCAAAACTTCACCTTCAACAGCATATTTCAAGTATTCTTCTTCATCGGTTAACGCATCGAGATCTTCTTCTTGTTCCATCTCAGACTCGATCGCCCCATCGTCCCTTACAAACATCACGCTTCGATTGGGACATTGGCTGGCAATATGACCCTTCCTAAGGCATCGAAAGCACTTGATGTCTCGAGTCTGGTTTGGTACAGCCTTCATTTTACCTTTGCTGGATTCTCCACTCAGCTTATTAAGCTTGGTGGCCCCAACAGTCTCCTTATTTCGAAATGAGGCTTCCTTCTTGCTGGCACCTTATCCCCATTTCGAGGCAAAAGTAGATTTAGAAGAAGATCGGGTGGCACCTTTTCTTTTCAGTTACTTTTTCACTTTAATCACTACGTGCACCATGTCAATGATCTCAACGTAAGGTTGTAACTCCACTATATTGGTAATGTCTCGATTTAAACCAGCAAGGAATCTTATCATGGTAGCCTCTCGATCCTCTTCAACATTAGCTTGGATCATGGCTACTTCCATTTCTTTATAGTAATCTTTTACACTCTAGTTCCCTTGGTTAAGGTTTTGCAATTTTTGGTACAACTCGCGGTGGTAATAAGCTAGAATGAACCTTTTCCTCATGCTGGCCTTCAATTCGGCCCAAGTTGACACCGGTCGTTCACCATTCCTCTTTCATCTCATGGTAAGCTGATCCCACCAAATAATGGCATAATTAGAAAATTTTATTGCGGCGAGCTTAACTTTCTTACCTTCTGAGTAGTTGTGACATTCAAACAAAAGTTTGATCTTCTTCTCCCACTCTAAGTACGCCTCGAGATTAGTTTTCCCTTGAAATGGTGGAATTGCCATCTTAATATTTTTAAGATCATCATCCACGCGTTCTCGCTCCCTTGGCCCTTGATTCCTTTGGCCTCGGTGTCTCTCACTTCGATTGGAGGCTTGGTCGCTCTCCACTTCATTAGGCTCATAAAGATCATCTTAATTTTGCCAAAGCCGGCCTCACTCTCTGCTTGGGTTTGGAGGAGTACATTCACGTTGGGTTCTTTCCTCAAGTTGGTCTAATTGCTCTTGCATCAGCTCTAATCGTCGTTGTAGCAATCAGTCCATTTCTCGAATGAGAGTTTCGTATGCCAAATCGGGCACACCACCACCACCAACGACATTCTTCACGGGACACAAACCACCACCATCGATAACGTTTGACACACCACCACCGGCTGCATTCCTTTCAGGACTAGGTGACATAATGTTTTATCCTCACCACAAATCTCACCAATTCCCTCAAAAAGAAAAAAAATTGTGCACTCCACTCGTGTTTACACTCGTACTTGGCTTTTATCACTTTGATAGTCTCACCTCTCTTGCCTTTTACCACTCTTGTTCGTTTCTCAAAGTTCTTTGGTCACTACCTTAGGCTTAACATCAAATCTTTATGGAGTCGACTTCAAAATTGATTTAAAGGTAGGATTTGATGTTGGGTAACAAGGTAGGCTTGAAAGAAAACAAAACTAATGGAAGTGTGGCTGAAAACGTTTTGGGTACAGAAAAAATTTAAAATCAGGAAATAACACTCTCAAGCTAGCTTTTTTTTCTTAAAAAACAACTTGCAAATCTGAAACTCCCCTTTTGTAATTTCAAATTTATATTTGCAACAGACTTGTTTGTTTTTTTACTCGAATTTTTTTATCAAAATTTTTTTAAACTTCAACTCTGAGAGTGATAATGATAGTACTTACTTAATTTTAACTAGCTCTGATACCAAATGATGCAATCTCATATCCGTTGGTTGAATCGTGTCGCATGTGTTCCTGATCATAAAATTAAGTAGTAAGGATTTCGTTTAACAAAAAGGCTGAGTTCAAAGAAAAATAGGCTTCACAATAAGAAGTGGATAGTTGTTATTGTAGAAGGATGAATTGAGGATGAACTTTGTAACAGTTCGATTTTGGGTTTAGTCGGAATAGTGGTTTCGGGACCACAAATCCGACGAGAAAAAATTTATTTTAAAATTATGACATGGGTTGCATTATCATAGGAAGGTTGCATGAAAATACTGATATGAAAATATTATCGATTTAGTGATTAATTAATGAAAGGACCTATTTGTATAAAATGTAGAAATTGAATTCTAGAAGCTAGAAGGGTTAAATAGTTATGAAATTCAAAACTAGAGGTCCTTATATGGTAAATAGACTATCAATCGAAAGATGGTAGATTTTTATGGATGAATCATCCATGGAATTTCAGAAAAAGAAAAGGACTAAATTGGAATTTGGGGAAATTAAAAGATGATAATTAATTACATGGACATATCATCTTTTTCTATCATCTTCTTCCCCAAAATTTACATGGAAACCCTAGGAGAGAGAGAAGAGACTTTCTTGGCATAAATTGGTAAGTAATCATGTCCCGTTTTTAATAATTTTTATATTTTTGAGATCGAGATAACATGTTCTCTTTATTTTGAGGATTTATTTGAAAAGTAATCAAGGTATGGAAATTGTGTCACGGATGAACATGCTGAAAATTGAATATTTATGGTAGAAAATGAAAGGTTGTTAGTAAATAAACAACTTTTACAAAGTGATTTTGGGTGAAATTGAGATTTAGGGACTAAATGGTAAACTCATGAAATTTAAAGGAAAATTTTTGATTTTTGTGAAATCTATGAAATCTTATAAATACATATGAATTTCGTTTAGGCTTGAAAAGGGGATTGAATTCCATTAATTTTATTTTTTGAGCATAGCGAAAAAATAGGAATTAATGAAAATTTAGGGGCAAAAATGTAATTTTTCCAATTGAATAATGTGAGTGTTAAATAAGTTAAATGGATTGTTATAAATCAAGAAAGACAAGAAATTGACCTTGATCGATAAAAAGAAAAGTGAGAAAAAGTGAAATTATGAAAGAATACATTTAGCAACAAAACCGTTTAGACAGCAACAGCTGTGTGACTTTGAAAATTCACCAAAAATGGTACAAATTTAATTAGAGTCTGAATAATATATGAAATTGAAGATGAATGAGTCTATTTTCATATAAAAGAAATAGAGCAAGCAAAAGAGTTATATATTTTGAGATATTTTAAGTTTAGTTAGACAGAGTCAGAATGAGTTCAGAATCCCCTATTCTAACTTTGGAAAATTGTAAAAATTTTTAAAAAATAATTATGGGATAAATTTTATATGTTTAGAATCCTCAGTGAATCTATTTTCAAGAGAAACAAATGGAAACAATATCTGAAATTTTTACAATGAGATAATTAATTTGAAGTGAAGAGAGGTCAGAACTGTCAAGCAGTGAAATAGGGGAAACTTTATAGAATAAAACATACTATTTGGCTAACCTAAAAATTTTGAAAATTTTATGGTAAGAGAATATTGAATCTAGTTTCAGGGAAAATTAACGGATCTTAATTTGAAGTTTTGTAGCTTGAGATATAAATAAAGTAGTGGCTTTGACTCAAATAGATAACTTGAATTTACATACAGGAAAATAGTGATAGTATGGAAAATGTTGTTTAAATGTGTTATACACATTAATGATGTGGAATGGAGAGGAGGAGGAGGAAAATTGGGAAAATATATGAATGATTTGTGTATAATTGGTCATATTCTTGATTATAATTGATAAACGATGAAATAGAAATGATGCTTATATTTGTGCATTATTGGTCATGGTTTAAGCTCATGTGTGAAAATAAAGTTTCATAGTATGTATGAATGGTATATTCGGTATATGATTTGACATGAAGTAATGTCATGAATGGCTTATGAATTAACACATGTTGATAAGCGTGATACATGAATAAATGTTGTGCTTATCCATACTTATAATGCTTATGCTATATGTGTATTTGGCCAACTTATTTGGTGTACATGCTTAGGCTTTGGCCAAGTAGTGGTTGGATTATACCACGTTAAATTTATAAGTTATCCATTGAAATGGTAAGTGCCTAATTGGAAATATGCTTGTGATCATAAAAAAAAGGGTGGTAAGGTTTAAATTATGTCATCTCTAATGAAATGGTTTATCATGTGGTTAGTTCCAAAAAGAGTTATGTTTAAATACACTAGCTTGCGACTATGGTCGAATGATATGTTTATATTTTGTGTGATATGTATAGGAAACGAGTGTAGAAAGGTAATAAAATATTAAGTTTATATGGTTGAATTTAATGATTACATGTTAATTTCATGAATTATATATTATATGATGAGATATATTTGTTGATGAATTGAGAATAAAATAACAATGCGAAAACTGAATAAATGATCAAATTGAGCGGAACGTCAAATTTGAGTACTTCTGATCAGTGACAAGTGATAAGTGGTAGTTTAGCTACACTTATCTGATCAGTGATAAGTGACAAGTGATAAGTGGTAGCTTTAGATGCACTTATCTGATCAGTGATAAGTGACAAGTTATAACTGGTAGCTTAGCTACACTTATTTGATCGGTGACAAGTGACAAGTGATAAGTGGTAGCTTTAGCTACACTTATCTGATCAGTGACAAGTGACAAGTGATAAATATCATCCGTGTAAGACCATGGCAAGGCTATGGCTTCGGAAAATGCTAAGTGATCATACGCAAGACTATAGTTATACTATGGCAAAGTGGAAGTGAAGTACTCAATTTTCCGTAATCGTTCCCTACTTTGATTAAGGATGGTAAGTGAGAAATAGGCCCTAAAGAATTATAGTAAATGGATAAGTGGTAGTGAATTTATACTAGGATGATGAGTTGAATCGATGTTGTTATTTAAGCTAAATTGATATTTTCATTGCAAAATAGAGAATTTCATAAATGTGTAAATGAATGGTACAATCGATAAAGATTGAGTTAAATGGTAAATACGTATTAAAATTGAACTTAATGATTTGAATTGTGAACATGAGAAATTTGTGAATTGAATGAGATGGAAATGAAGCATTGAATTATTAAGACTTGTAAACTGCATGAATATGTATCGGGTCTTGTAGGTCCTATTTGTTATGAATATAATAATTTGAGGATATATTATGAAGAATTTTAAAAGCATGTTAATAATTTGAAAGTTTTAATTTAGATGAAGTTTTGTAACTCGGTTAAATACGTTTACAAGTGTATGTGTTCTAGTAATGCCTCGTACCTTATTACGGTGTTGAATACAGGTAAGGGGTGATACAAACTTAACAATTAAATAACGAAACAATATTAAAGAATATCAACCCAATTCTTAGATGAGCTCTTAAGGTGACAATGGTAAAAGACATAATCGTGACCCACTATCTATTGAAGATATGAACCAGTCGGTATAGGTTGAACGTCACACCCATTGAAGTGATAAGTTGACAAATAGAAACAGATTGACACCACTGGACAAGCTATATGAGTAAATTTGAGTCACAAGAGAACAATGAGAGTTGAACAACTCACAAATAGTTTATAATTCATAAAAGGATCAAAAGTTCTGGCTACAAGTTACAAGTCAACTATTTATAGGCTGCAAAGTGACTAACCGAATAGGCAAGATACAATCAGATTAAATGAAGCTGGAAGTCTATTGATTTAGTTGATTAATTCCTTGAAGAATTCGAGGTATGATAGTTCCATCAACTTTGACAATTGAAGTTCCCAAGTAGTCAATTCAGTGGACTTAGGAGTTGAGCTAAATAAGCAAAGAGCTTGATGGGTAAAGAATATTTATGAGCATAAGTAAATGCCTCTTTGGTTCATCGAATGTACATGCAGCTTGTGAATGCATCTTGTGGCGTCTGAAAAGTCCTTGGTGTGAACATTAGGACTTAGACGGTCCCTTGGATGTGAACATCAAGAGTTGGATGGTCCATTGAGTGTGAACAAAGCAGCTAGTTGATCAGTTCAAGTGAGGCTTAATTGTTGCCATAACTTTTCATGAATAGTCACTTGGAAGAGTTGGAAGAGTGTACCCAGCAGCTCCAGTATACATGAACGTTCGGGTGCATGTTCCTTCATAAATTCGGTCTAATGAATCTGAAACTATACATGCATGTCCAGCCGCCAATGTGATAAACCTGAAAAACAAATTAAAGACTCGGTTAAATGCAATATTAAGACAAATTGAAAGCATAATTTAATTTGTATTAATCTAAGACACAATTATAATGTCTAACTTAAGACCGGATATAAAGACATATATTAATGATTTCCAAACTAATACTTAATGAAATACAAGAATTAATGATGTTCAAACTATTAATGATGTTTAACTAAAATAACTAAAATAACTTAAGTCTTATTCCAGCAGCTGAATTAGCTAACTAAAATTGAAATTGGTTTGAAGCAAGTTGCATGGAACGCATGTCGAGCATTCCGAAGCTCGATCAATGAATCTGGCCACCGCTTCTCCCTAAACTTGATCAATGAGGCCCGAGATAGCTTCCTTGAATTTCTTAGCTCGAGCACGAGTGATTGACCCCGTTGGCAACTCAATTGGTTTGCAAGAAGATTTGGTTGAATCCTTGGATGAGATCACATCAATTATCTTATCCTTATAATCCAAATAAACATGGTAAATTTACAAGTTACTGAACTATTTTCTAAGTCACCAAGCTTCAAGCAAATGGGCTTTCTTGAATGTTCCAAGTATTGGGTCAATCTTGATGGGTTAAGTAAGCTTAATTTACTCAAATGATCTCATTGGGATATAATTGTCGCCTTGGTCATGGGCCTTTGTACACGAGCTGTGACATTCTCTCCCCACTTGTTCTAGCAACGATTTCATTATGTCCCCAAAATGAAACTAATTTATCTTGTCTTCGAACTGCAACAACGCCTTGGTTGATTCCCAACTAGCCTCATTGTCGAGTAATCCCTTCCTCTGGACAATTTTCCTTGGCTTATATTTTTGTCACCATTTATTCGATTTGTCATGCCACAATGTACATCTCGGTTGTAAGAGTCCCTCACTCTTATTAGCACTTGTTGTGACTTGCCTTGGTTTGGGTCCTCCTAATCCATATGAAAAAGCTTAGGCACACTTACATGGAGCATTAGGAGTACTTTGAGTATTAATGACAACTCTGGTTTGTAGGCCACTTTGCACATTCATCTTAGAACTCTAAAAGGACCCTTGTGTTTCTGCCAAGCCTTAGTAAACCCACAAGTTGTTAGACTTAGTTGTGCATAACCTACGTCCAACAATTTTTTCCAAATCACAATGTACGACACTAGAATAGTGTTTCAGACGTACCTCTTTCTATGCATTTACTCTATCTGACTGCCCATGTTGCATCAACACTTCGTTACCCAAAAATTTTGATGCACAAGCCACCTCTCTCATAGGTGGTAGTCAATGTTTTCGTCACAATGAACCCTTACATAAGAAGTACTTCTAAGAGGTTTTCATCAACCTTTCCTACAAATTTAGCTTAGCTCAGGGTTTAAGTACATTCATGAAAGAGAAAAAGGCCTTTATTTCACCAAAGTCAATAATTTAGAGCATCAATTCATTAAATTCCCACACATACCCATGGGTAGTGCCTTATTGCATAAGCCATCGCAAATTGTCTTGAGCCTCATCTTTGGTTTGCTTTGGGTAAAACTACTAATTAAATTCTATCTCAAATTCTACCCAAGTCCTAATAGTAGTGCCACCACGTTTCGCATTTGTGCACTACCACCACAAAAGAGCAACATCAATAAAATATAGAGAAACAATATTTACTTTAGCAACATCATCCTTAATGCTAATAGCTCAAAAGTATTGATTCATTTCCCATAAAAAGTTGTCTATACCTCTGGTAGCCCTGGTCGCCTTGAACTATTTAGGCTCAAGAACCTCTATATTGTGTTTAAGTGGCACAACTAACCTACCGTTACCCATAGTTACTTTGCACAAAACGAATTTAACTCAAAGGAATCAATGATATCATATGAGAGTAACACACACATGATGAGGTCATTGGACAAAGCAGTTGGATGAATTGCTTTCGTAAAGAGTATACAATAAGGAGTTTTTAGTCATGATACTTCTTATGGATTGACTCCATGATTAAGTAATTGTGAATTACCAGAATAATACTTTTGGACATAATTATAATTACTAAAGCCTAATTGTATATGTCTGATTGGTCCCTCCGCTAGCTCAACAAAAGCTCAATCGAACTAATTTTGAATTAGAAGAAAATTCTACGACTTTGGAAATAATTTAATCGAGTCAATTTATTCGATGTGGAATTAAATTGTGCGGTCCTAAGAATTATTCAACTAGAGAATTTTATTAAAGAATTTTCTTGAAAATTTAATTTGGAAAATCTAAGTAATTTTTGGGAAAACTAATTTTGATAAAGTAAAATTAAATTAATCAAATTCATTAAAATTAATATGATAATTTTGGAAATTAATTTTCAAGTCAAACAATTGACCCAATGGGTAATTGAAATTGAAAATTGGACCTGAGATTGTAAATTTGGCTCTGGAGCCCTAAACCGAGACTAAGACCAAAAAATAGTCGAACCGAGCCTGGCATGTGAAATCGGGCTGGCAGTCCAACTGGTGGTTGGACCAGATCAATCAGGCCATCTCTAGCTCGGACTGAACTGATTAAAATTGAACCAGCTCGGGGTGTCGGCGGCGTTTCGATGGTCGAAAAATGGTCGGCGGCGATGGGTCTTTGGTGGTTGAGCAGTGGAAGAATTACACTCTTACTGGGACTCTACCAGATAATTTAATTTTAGATTAACTGTTCCAAAAATAATATAATTTTAATAGAATTAATATTAAACTTAATTTAGTACTTAACTTAATAGTATTTTATTAATTTAATATTAAAGGGATTATCTTAATATTAAATTTAATTTAATGTTTATTTTGTATATAAATATTCTATTAATTTAATAAGATTTAATATTAAAGTAATTAAGTTTAATGATAGTTGAATTCTCTAAACTCTCCTATATAAAAAGAGACTTGGGTAAATATTTAAAACACACTTGAATTGAAGAGAAAATTCTCTGAAGAAATTATTTCAGAAAATTTCTACAGATATTTTTCTTATTTACAACTTGGCCCAAAAGTTTAGAGAAATTATAAAATTACCTCACTGGTAATTTTTGAGATTTTTTTATTCGAAACGAGCCCACACTTGATAGACGTGAGTCGGCAGACGTAAGCTTGAGGATAGCGGAGACGACTACTCGTCAAAGCGTTCATTCTAGAAAAATCGAAAAGGTACAATTTTGATTAAGTGTTTATTACTTTAGATATCACAACCAAGTTCTTGTTTTGAAAAAAAAATTTAAAACTCTGGTTTTTTCCTAAATTTATTTTTCGTTGCATTTTCCAAACCTGGTTTTCCAACAGAAATAAGGTTAAAGACACTACTTTTGAGGAGGAATTGGATTCTAACTCAATTCTTGCTATCACTTTTGACGATGTTTAAGTTTCCATACATATTATTGATCAAGAAGTGAATCCAGAACCTCGACAAGACAATGTTAAACAACTCCCTATTCAAGATGAGGTAATTGTTCTAGAAGAACAAACTCAACAACATCAAGAACAAGTGCCATTAATGAGGTCCATGAGAGAGAGGAGAAATGCTATTTTAGATAATTATGTTGTATTTCTTCAAGAACATAAGGATGAAAATGAAATGATGGAAGTGTTGGATTGCTAGTACACCCCGTGACACAGCGGAAAAATTATTTTGCTTATCAACAACCATGGATCTAAGTATGAGGATCGAATCGGGTTGAAACAAGGTTGAAGATATACCTTTTCGATCTGATTCCCTTGTGCAATGTCAATCCTAAGACACAAAAAAATTGTCTCAGCCTCTATATAGTCCACCCAGTTAAAGAACAAACAGTAAAAACCCTCATTGAACTTTTCAGAGAGAATAATTAAAATTGGCTGCTAGACCCTTCTTTTTATTTTTTTTACTTAGTAACATACACACTATAAGGGATTCTATTCCTTTTTCTTTAATATCACATAATAAAAAAATGATTTATTCATTTTCCTTTTTAGACAAACATATGGAAAGTAATTAAATATTATATTCTTTCCAAAAGAATATTAACTTTCATGCTTTTTATCTTTGACTAAAATTATTATTATAAAATAAACTATATTCAGTTAATATTTTTATATAAATCAAATTCATATATTAATTTTAATTATGTTCTGTATTTATGTACAATAAATAGGTACATATAATTCATTCAATATTTAACTGTCAAATTAAATTAATTCATGTGACAGCTAAATATAATACCAATTATGTTTGGATTCTATTTGCTTCAACCATAGGGTGTGACCTTGTAGGTTCTTGTAACGTTAGTAGTAATACTAGAACATTTTAAATGTTACAAGCAATGAGTGGCATCTAGCAATGCATCATTGCTACCCAAGTTATAAGAAGTCGTGATTCAACATAACCTTTCTGTGATAAATTTTTCATGTATTATATCTTTTTATCCTTTATATTTAGATCGGACACAATTCATGTAATAGTCACACTTGTATAGTCCAATTTATATTTCTTAATATTCTTAGTAGACTACGATAAACAAATAAGTGTGATATCTCATATCAACTTATTTATCAACTTATTTGAGCATGATCATGCATTTCTAGTCTCACTCCACCAAATGACCTAAGATATTGCTCCCATAATTTAGAACGGACAAATCATATCTTGATCAATCATATCTTACTATATAGATTGTGGCATACCGAACATCAGTCTTTATAGTAGAACATGTTATGGTAGACATTTGACTGCATCAAAATATATGACTCACGATGTTAGGACAATGATGATCTCGAGTCTAAGGATCGTATACATAGTTATCACTATGAGTAATGTTGTCACTATTACATAATAATACAAGAAACATACTCAAAGTGGGTCAGTCTAATATGTTGTTCTCTAACACATACTCATGTATTGATTTTGACATTCCTATGTCAATGAAAACACTTTGTCATTAATCAACTACACATTAGTCTCAATGCATTATTATTGTCCAAGCCCACAATAATTCTTGACAAAGAACATTTTAAGAATAATCATATTATTCTTAGGACTTTATTATTAATCGGTTTATTTACACACGAGAAAAAGAAACTAAAATAATAATATCAATGCCTTATATTAACAAATAGGGTAAAACAAATATGTGATTACAATCATCCCATGATTGGCATTTGGGCATACTCTAATAATCTCCCACTAGCACTAAGACCAATCAATCATATATCTAATACCAAGTGACTTAGTGTGACGATCATGCTTCTTCTGTGTCAGAGGCTTCATCAGTGGATTAGCAATGTTGTCACCTGTTGGTGCTCTACATAATTCCAAGCAGATGATCCAATCAACTTTCGTCAGACCGTGAAAAGTTCTAATTCTCAAAAGTGGATTGATGTCATGCAAGAAGAGTATAAGTCTATCCAAGGCAATAAAGTTTAGGAACTTGTCCTATTACCTGAAGGTGCAAAACCAATTGCTTGTAAATGGATATTTAAAACCAAGAGGGATGCAAATGGTAATATGAAAAGGTATAAGGTGCATCTTGTAGCTAAAGGATATACTTAGAAATAATGCACTAATTTTACAAAGACTTTCTCTCTAGTATCATCAAAAGTCTCTTTGAGGACTATCATGACGCTTGTTGTTCATCTTGATCTTGAGTTACATTAGATAGATGTTAAGACTGTGGTTTTTAATGGCGACATTGAAGAAACAATTTATATGGTGCAATTAGAAAACTTTGAGTCTGGAGACCCAAATAAATATATGATTTGCAAATTAACAAAATTCATTTATAGACTCAAACAAGCTTCCTGTCAATAGTACCACAAAATTTATCAAGTAATTGTCTCGTTCGATTTTAATATGAATATTGTTGATGATTGTGTGTATCACAATTTAATGGGAGTAAGTATATATTCTTAGTTCTATATGTCGATGACATTTTGCTTGCTACTAATGATATAAGCTTATTGCATAGAACCAAGAGATTTTTATTTAAGCATTTTGAGATGAAAGATCTTGGGGATGCCTCTTTTTTTGTTTAGGAATTCAGATACATTGAGACCGATCTTAGGGTATTATTGGATTGTCACAAAAGAGATATATCGATAAAGTACTCAAAAGGTTTGGCATGCAAGGTTGTAAACCAAGTGACACCTCTATTCCTAAAAGAGACAAATTTAATCTTACTCAATGCCCTAAAAGTAACCTTGAAATTTAGGAAATGCAAAAGATTCCCTATGCATTAGTTGTTTGTTGGAAGTCTAATGTATGCTTAAGTATGTACACGTCCAGATATTGCATAAATTGTTGGGATGTTAGGCAGATATTTAAGCAACCTTGGTTTAGACCATTGGATAACAACCAAAAGGGTTGAGGTATTTTGAAAGAATAAAAGATTACATACTCACATTTTCAGTTATTTCAGTTTACTAAAATTAAGTTTTTTTTGTATAAAAATAAAGTTTATTTGGTTTACTCACACTCTGATTTTGGTAAAGCTTGATCTTACTAAAGTTAAGGATGACCAGTTGGAAATAGGCATGGTTGGATCATATTGCATGTAATTTTCATGCTACACATTCATATTTAATCAATCAATGTTATTTGGTTGTGTTAATATATGAGACTAGGGATGGATTTAGTTACGATATATGTAACAAAAGTCGCATTGGTTCTATGTTAACATAATTAATGGACGAGATTGTTCGAATACCTTTTGGATATGATAGTAAAGTATTGAGCTTATAAGGTTATATAATTATATGTAATTATAGAGCAATTAGTATATATATATGGTCCAAGTGGGAGATTGTTGAAAAATTTGGACATCACATATATAATAAGGGTAATTGTATGTTATTTTTACTATCATAATGGGTTAACCCAAATTAAAAGTGACTTAATTTTATTAAGATTTATTGGGCTTTAATTATTAAACAAAGTATGAGTCAAATATGTGTAGATACTCTAGTAACTAATTTCTAATTAATGATAGGCTGATTAGAAATTAAGGTTAATGTGCAAATGTTATATATTAGGGTTATAGTCCCCAAATTACACATAGGTAACTTTTCTAATATCTCATCTTTAAAAAAGAGAGACAGTGTAACACCCCAAACCCGGCCTAGACGTTATGGCTAAGTCTGGCGATGTCACATGGAAAGGGATTTGAAGGCAAGATTGTAGAGTTTAAAAACCGTTACAATAAGTTAGCTTTTATTTAATTCGAAAAAGAAACTAGTTGATTTGCTTGAAAACTTGTCTCTTAGCGGAAGCTTTTGTAACCAATTAATTTAGGGAAAATCATTTCTATTTACGAAAAACCTTAGTTTTTAGAAAAAAACCGTGTTTTGTGGAGTTGCAATTTTTAAAAAAATCCATAAAAAAATAGTATGAAGTCCCAAATTTAAAGCCAACCAGTCCATAGTCCAGAAGATACATCAAAACCCCCAAATAAGTAATAAATTTTAGGAATTAACAGAAAATAGTCTAAAATTTACATGTGGCCACCGTCGAGTCCTTCGTTGCACCGACCCGTTAAGTTTGAGGATTACCTGTACAGATTAAACAAAGAAAGGGTGAGTTTTCGCAAACTCAGTGTGTAATCCCCACAGAAAACATGCATACAGATAATCAATAAAATTTAGTTAGATACAGTTTGGGGCCTGTACCCATCACAGAATCAGTTTGGGCCTTAGCCCATTCAGGTACAGTCTCAGAAATACATTAGAGCCTTAGCCTATATTAGATACAGAACGTAGATACAGTAAATCAGAATCCTACCCACCAGACTCTACACACCATCTTCGTCCAACCATATACACCATGTGGGGATTAAATCAACCCACCCATCCCTACACGCCATGCTGTACCGAAATGTGGCACATAATCAGAAGGTTGTAGCTGAGCTGCCAGATAACAGACTTAATAGCCTTTCAGACACTTCCTCCAAATATCATCAACCCACCCCGATGCAATGCAACATACAAAATATGTCATGCCATTATGCAATTAATAGTACATACATTCAGATATCATAAGTCATGCTCGGTATAGAAATCAGACAGACAGATCACACATATAGGAGTCTAAGTAAAGCTTACCGACCCTACAGTAGGTTCACAGTTGACTTGGGTGACCCGTGCAACCATATAGAACTTTTTAGAAAAATGGGCTCACACGCCCATGTGGCTCACTCGGCCCAAATTGGCCTTGGCCACGTGATCCATTTTTAATGTAACCCGTGCTAGTTAATTATTCATATATGTTTTCGCTATTTACTTATATGTTCCTTCAAAGTTGTCTACTTGTGTCACTGTTACTAAATTATTTATATCTTGAGTTACAGAATTCCGAATTAAGATCTACTTGATGTCTTTGAAACTATACTCAAATACATTTTTACCATAAAATTTTCATAATTTTTGGTTCAGCCAATAAATACAGTAAAATCTTCAAACTTACCCTTGTTCTGCTGTCTGACAGCTTCGTCTCTTCTTTGCTAAAAATTAATTATCTCTTAGTAAAAAATTTGGATGATGTTTCCATTTGTTTTTATTGAAAGTAGACTCATTAATAATTTAAACATGTAAATTTTAACCCCTAATTATTTTTCTCCAATTTTTGATGATTTTCCAAACTCAGAATAGGGGAACTCGAATTCAATCTGACATTGTCTCACAAAGATTATTATACCTCACGATTTACAGTTTCATTACCTACACCGTTTCTTTTATGAAAAACTAGACTCAATAAGCTTTAATTCCATATTTTGTTAATCCTCTAATTCAATTTCCATAATTTATGGTGATTTTTCAAATTTAGCCTACTGCTGCTGTACAAACAGCAAGCAATTTCAGCTTTTCGCCGAATCCCTTTTTTTTTTTTTGCGTTTCGGATACACACCTAGTTTTGTTTGAATAGTCTCCGAGCACTCCAAAGCCTATAATCAAGACACTCGACATCAATTTAACGGATTTACAAGCGAATTGACAACATAGAACGAACCGAAACCCAACTTACTACCAACGATAGCCCTCCGTTTAACTATATATTGTTAAGACGAGAACACTGAATTCACCAATCCGAACCTCCCCCTACGTCCAAATTGCAGAGAAAAAACATTACCAGTTCACTCATTAAGAGATTCATGACAGAAACGAAGAGAAACACTTACCGAAACTAAGCGAGCAGTAACCGCGTGCGAAAACGAAAGAAAATATATGGATTAGGGACAAATCAAGAAGAAGAAAAAGAAGAGAAAGATGGAAAAACTCAGAAAATTTCGGGAAGAGGAGAGGGAGAATAATAGACGGTAATTTTTTTTTAGAAAAGAGAGTCAAAATTCAGTTATGTGAAAAAATAAAATAAAATCCCGATAACCCCCAAAATCCCTTAATCTTCTCCCCTAATTCCCACTACACATCCACCACTCAGAATCCTCCTATTACACAACTCTATCCCTAAATCTGAGCAAAAAATAATACCCTTACTTGCATAAAATTTGAACATAAGACCTTCACCATAATAACACACCATTTAACTGCCAAACCAGCGAGTTTTTTCTGATATAATTTACCCAACAATCAAATAAAAGCCTACTAAACTAGGGTAAGGCCTAATTCATTCAAAATACCAAGATTTGCCCAAGCAAATGCTTGAACTTAGAACCTCCCAAACACACCCAGAACACATACTCACTAAAGCAAATAGATATTTTATGTTATATTTTTACAAAAAAAATTAGAAATTTTGGGGCGTTACAGACAGCTTTTCTGAATTACTTGTGTGCTAGTTTGGAAGATCAAAACATAAGACCTGAGGATTTCAAGAAATCAATGGAATCAAGTACGCTTCTGCATCTAATTTTGTTCTTGATTTATTCTTAATGATTTGAAATGACAGATCTTGATTTATGATTTATTAAGTTTTATATCATATCTTATTATTTTATGATTCTAGAAACTATGTTTAAAAAAAAAACTAAATTTAAAAGGTTTTTTTTAACATATTTTTCATATCAATATAATCCTTTTTTTTTTTCGCGGTAAGTATAATCCCCTACTCGGATGGATCATTGGGCACAAATTTTTTATAATTGATTGCAGCGGGTTCTTATTTAAACTTTGGTCAGGTAAACCCAATAGTGAGAACACTGTGTTTTAAATTTCAAAGTGAAGGTGTAGGCCAATTTATGGTATATAGCCCAACCGAAAACCATATGCTTTTTTAGACTCTTGTTGTTGGCACTCAACTTCATGGACCGGGCTCTTAATGATAATTCCAAATTTTAATTTCACTCAATTACTTATTTAAATTATTTCTTGGTCTACATTATTTTATTTATTTATAGTTTAATTGCACAAAACATCCTCAAATGACTCTTATTCTAAATTGGTCCTCATACTTTAAAAATTTTAATTACATCTTTAAATTATCGATGTTATATCAATAAGGTCTCTTTCCATTATTAAAATCATTAATTTAACTGTTAAATGAGACGTCGGATCTTATGTGACATAATTTAAAATGAATATTTTAAAGAAGAATGGATGTTGTAACAATCATGATTTTGAGGTTTTTGAAGCTTTTATAGAAACCATAATTCACTCGGCAACAATTTACTTTTCTTTAAAAGGTTCATTCTAAATTATGTCACATAATATTTTACGTGTCACTTAATGATTAAATTAACGATTTCAATAATAGAATGACTTAATTAATATAACATATGGATAGATTTAAATTTAGCATGTTATATATATTAAATATGTTTCAAAATTATATTCTATTAATTATTTAATAAATACAAAATTTTGAAGCAAAACATTTGGGTTTAGTGGACCTCCAAACTCATATATAGTCTTACCCATATTTATAGCACTCGGATATATATACATATATCTAGATTTTTTTTTTTTGCGTCATTGCCTTGGCTGATTTTGGTTGCAATTATTGGCATAGAAATTAAAATTTTCCAATTAGAATAATAATAAAAAGGATGATTGATTATTGTTTAGGGTAACCTATAGAATGTCATAATATGTTATTTAGTTTTACCTACTAACAAAGGTTAAAAACATGGAAAAAAATCATTAAAGAGTGTAGTTTAGATCAACAATCTTATCCATTTAATTAGTTGCATGGATTGCAAAGACAAAATGGTTAACAAAATGAGGGAAAGTAAATCTTAATTATTCAATAGGAGAGAAATGTAAATTATTGAGTTGTTGATTAACGTATATATTTTAGATAAAATACTAATATATAAATAATATAAGAGAATCTTCATATGAATATATATATATTAAAAATTAAATTATATTTTGTTTTTTTTACTTAAAAAATGAGAAAATTAATCTTTCTATATTTGATTACAAAATAAATCAATTATTTTGTTTTAAATTATTGGATTGACATCGCGACTTCGCCGTTCCAAGTCGCGAAGCAACTCATTGACTTCCCTTGTCGAGACATCTACAGCCTAGCATCACGAAGTAACGAGGACTCCACGTTAAATTTTTACTTTTAACTTATATCAATTTCTTAGCTATGATATTAATTTACCAACACCTTTATATTGTTTTTATTTTGAAAGTAAACCTGTACATATAATAATTTTATTTATAAATTATATTTAAATCAAGAGAAATATCCGTCATATTGATAAGAAATGACAATATTATTCGTTTACTACTTTTATTATTTATTTATTTTTCTTCCTTCTCTCATTTCACATCCAATAGGTATATATATAAAACAACTTTTAACTTCAAGCATAGATAATTTTCTACTGTTCAAGTTTAAACAAAATCTATTATTTCAATATAGTTAGTTAATATACAAATTTTCCATAATTTGTAAAACAGTCCCTGTACCTTGAATTTTACAGATTTTACAAAACAATCCTTGAAATCTATATTTTACAGTTTTATGATTTAGTCTTTGAAATCCAACTTTAGACAATTTTATAGTTTGGTCCCTAAATTACAGATTTGTTTCTATTTTACAATTTAATCCCTAATTTCAAATTACACAATTTTTATGATTCAATCCTTATTCTAAAATTTCTCGTTTTTACCATATTCAATCACTTTTCACATTTCTCATGTAATATTTTAGCAATTTCATAATTCATCAATTTGTTAACATATTCATTCAACAATATAAATATTAAACTCTAATTTATTCTTTTTACTTATTTAACATTTTAGACACTATTTTAATAATGTCACACAAATAATTTCTTTTGTATAAACTTATATTCTAATTTTATTATTCAACTATCACCTTAATCATCATAACAGTTGTTAAATCAATGCCCATAACTAATCAAACTCTCCAAATATTCATTTTATTACTTAAATGTATCTTAACTTTAGACATATATTTTAACTTTCACATATTTTGTCATTAAGCCCTTAAGATATCCCTAATATCATACAAATTTCATCCTCATTTATTCATGACATATCAAAATAACAATTTAATATGCTCATATACTTGAATAATAATTTCTATACTAAAAATATCAACATAAATAATTTAAATTACTTACTTTCATCTACGTCTTTCCTTAGCTTCTAATCTTCTCCATGATTCTCCTTCATTTCCTCATTTCTCTAATTCTTGTAAAGAAATCGCTTTTGGATGAATCTCGTATATCTAAACTAACTAAATTTCATGAAAATTTCAATAGAATCCAAGTAGGATTATTATGAAAATTGTTAAAACTCTATTCTTTTTTCTCCTCCTATGCACCCCACGTTGGGTATTTAAAGAAGAGAATTATTTCTCTTCTAATTTCTAGATTTTTTGTAACCTCCCAATCCTGACCTAAATGTTATAACCGGATCTTGAAGGTTACATTAGCCACTGAAATGGCTAAGTAAAACAATCCCGTTGAAAATCGCTATTTTTATTCAATTTTCAGGAAAACTTAGTGTGGTTACGTAAGGTTTATTAAAAACATCTAGTTGTTAAGTTATTTGTATTTTAAATCCAATTTCATTCAAAAGATGTGTTGTTTGAAAAAAAAACCCTCACTTGTTTATGTCGGTAAACCTTTTGAAAACCGCGTTCAACCATTTTGCTGCAGAAAGAGTGTTGCTTTTGGTTTTTGTTTGAAATCCCATATTTTAAATCATATTAGGCCAATTATTAGTTTTTCTCAATTTCCATCCAAAAATGTCATGCATGCAAAAATCCCAACCAAACATAACCCATACCACAATTCATACATAATAAAAATTATAATCCCAAAATAAACCAAATAAATTAAGTAAAAGTTAAAATACTTTATTGTTTGAAAATATGCGATGAGACCTCCGAATGCTGAGTTCGACCCTAGTCTTGAGAGTTATCTATGAAGAGTAAACTAGGGGCGAGCTTAAAGAAAAAGCTCAGTGTGAGTCTAAACATGACAACATTGAATAACCAAATAATCAGTTAATTTAACATTCAGTCATTTTAGTAACAATCTTACTATAAAACATGGCATCGTAGCATTCAATTCTCTAATTTCATATACATGGCATGCTTATGCACCAATGCAAATTCCTACCCATTCTTTCGCTGCACACCACGAGTTCTTAAAACTTGTCATCCAAACGCCAAAACATTAGGAGTTGAAATTCAGTGTGGTTGAACCACCAATATCAATATCAATCTTGCAAAGCAACTACCAATTTGGTTTGCGAATAATTCACCAATAACAATTTTACAAACAAGCTGCCAATACTCCATAATACTCCGGGGTGTAGTATGTTGACTAACCAATGGTGCGAACAAAACGCCGGTATTCCATAGAACTCCTCCGTCATCTAACAAACCCAGCCTTATGCAATGGCATACTTTCAATGAAGCAAATCATGCTTTTAAATACCAATCTCAATTCGGTGGCATGCTTATATGCATTAAATTTATCGGTAAGGGTGACATGTTTTAATGCTTTCAATATTCACAATCTCAATTAATGACATGCTTTTACAAGCACACAATAAACAATATCAATCATCAACATACTTTAATATTACACATCATACAACTCAAATATCACACAATCAATCACAATTTTAGTCCCTAACATTCGACCATTACATCTTACTACTTACCAATCTCGATATACTTCTAAACTGTCATCGGCCTTTCGGCCATTCCCAAAATCAGCATGCAATATTTACCACATGCGTACAATATATCATTTTTAAATACTAATACACACAAAAGTCAAACCCATACTTGATTTGCACGAATCTAATGCACTAATGTAAACCACAACTTCTACAACTTAGATCTAGACAGATCTCACTTAGATATTGTTCTGGCTAACACTGGAGATACGAAAAACTTCTATTGACATTGTTGATCCAGGATGTTTAGGTTCATTCCTTCAACTAAAATGATACACAAAATCAGCATAAAAAGATCGGCTATGGTTGTAACGCCCTTAACTCGATCCGATTCATCGGATCTGGATCTCGAGAATTACCGTACTAGAACAGACATAAATTTACAACTCTGAATAATTTACAAATTCTTATGACCACATAAACATTAAAGATATATATACATATACAATGTTAAGTAGATAAATTTAATTACCATAATTATCATTTTGTACCATATCTAATTACAATTATCCTAAATATAGACTCCTATACAATACTTTTTATTTTTATACACCAGCAAACATGTTATGTATGCACAATAACCTAATGCGCCGCCTTATTGGCGTGGTCCTGGCATCATCCCTCTTGACGTAGTCTCTCAACATACTAACTTGAAACAAACATACACATAGGTAAGTTCCTAAGAACTTATTGCGAAAAACACCTTTTTCCTTAGCTGATACAAGCACAATATAGTTGATGATTCATGATGTCTATCTTACTATCCTTTGACGTCTGACTTGTTTTTGGTGAATACTTCCCACAATCTAATATTTTTGTAAACACTAACTATCATATTTTACTTTGAACCCATTTCTATTTCCCATTGATGACTCAAATTCTTCATTCATATCTTTCAATCTTAATATTCACATAACCATACCAATTTCCTTTCAATAACTAGTGCATCTAGACTATCGTGTCATGTACATTCCAACACCAGTATGAACATAACATCAATATTCTTATCAACACGTGCATTGTTGGTGAGTACGATATTCGAACATTCAGAATTTAACCTTTATTCCAAATAATTCTAATTGTCAAAATATTTTTTACCTTTCTACATCTCTTCAATTCCTTACCTTCACTCAATTCTTAGCCTTACATAGTGTTGTATCATATAATCAATAGATACCCTATGCCATGCTGATTCTATTGAATACACTTAAGAACCATAATGAATACGCTATTCAGCTTAATACAAAACTCTCCACAGAGGACATCTATTAACGTACTCCACATATACAATTCATTCAAAATTTCCCACAAAAATAGTTCTTTCAGAGTACGCCATGAAGGCAGTTCTTTAACTGTCGTGTTTACGATATGGATTTGCCTAAACCAACATTACGTGAGGTTTGTTAATCACCATTCATTAGTTCTTTTTCAGAGTATGTCATAGCCATGGAATTTTCCTTCAGATTTTCATATTGGAGTTCGTATTTTCTGTCTCGACAAGCTTTGTCTGATAGCACCGCGGTGACTAGACACAGACTCACTTTACAAACACTTCATGCATTGACATAGTATAAGCCCGTCACTATAATACCCTAACATACACCATAAAGATCACACATCTTATAACATACATTCCAGATAGACGTATACAAGCATACTTTAACATCATAGTAGTCAGAAACCACTCATCACAAACTTGAATTTATCAGATTATATACCACATATACATATTATTCTCAACAGACATTCATACACTCATAAATTTTCTTTAATAATCATTCATATAGTCGCATACATATCATTTTCATACTATAATTTTCATGGTTTTAAATTCATAGTTTGATCATTTTCCTATAGATAAGCTTCGGTATAAACAAAATACATGTAATAGTCAGAATAGGAACTCACCTGATCCTCACCTTCTGCAATTCAAAGATCTAGATATTCATCTCGAACCAGCAACAACCACTACTTAATAACATAATTTCACTATTACTACTTTTGTACAAACAAATTACTTATAATTTCCATTACTAACAATTTCATTCAGAAACTTTAGACTTATAGTCTCACTATTCAAAGACTAATTATAAATTTACTCATTCAAGACTTAACTTGCAAAGCTGAAATACTTACCCTAATGTGAAATAACCACTGATAACAAAAAAAACCATAGCTTCTAAATCATCGATGTAAGATACATTTAGACTTAAGGAAACTATCAATAAATAACACTTAAGGAAGATGAAGAAGAAAGAAGAACCTTTTTAGAACTCATCTCTCACATATATAACTTAACTTACTTAGTGGAGTTTAACAAGTGTTATATGTTTTAGAACTTGCCTTCTTAATGGCCTACCATTTCTGAGACAAATATTAATAAATACCATGGAATAACCATTACACAGCTTGGCTATCTCGTTGATTTCTAACCAAGTTACTTAAAATCTAACTAGCATGGTATTCCAGACAAATCATGTATAATATGCCTTTGACAAATACTTATTTCATACTTACCCTTTATCTTTTAACACGAACTTGTCATTAATATAGCAGAATATTATGAAGTCTAGTTCTTACTTTCTTATGTCGTACCAGATATTATACACCCACACGTATACACCAAAGTAATCATTTGGGTGGATAGCATTATGCCAAACAACAATTTACAACTATACATCAAATTTTTTGACTTGCCAGATTTGGGGTGTTATAATGGCATTAAACACAATCGACCAAAATAAAAAAAATAAAAGAAGTGGAAACAACGTTAGATCTGTCACATCACAGAAACCAGGTTAAAAGAAATTGAGTTCATAAAACCAAGAGTGGTCACACCCTGATTTTTTAGTTAAGATTGTGAAATTTTTATCAAGTGATTTAGTTTAGTTCAGTGGTTAAGAGACGTGAGTAGTGTGTGAGAGGTTTCGAGTTCGAATCATTTCCCTTGAATTTTTGTTATTTTTGCCTAAACCCTTATCTTTGATCTTGTAGTTATATATTATTTTTGCTAAAGTGGTGTCAAGAATGAGCCTGGTGGTTTAGTGATAAGGCTTCACCTTACCCAAGGGTCTTGAGTTAGAATCTTGTTATGCGTAAGTGGATATTATTTTTTATTTTAAACTCTAGGAAAATCTGATAAGGATAACTAATCAGATTTAGTGGGAGCTAGTGGGGGATATAAGAGGTTTAGTGGGAGTTAGTGGGGGATATGGGTGACTTTAAAAAAATTATTAAAATTAGTTTCCCTAAAAATTTCCTCTTCTGCAACCGTCCACATTTTCCATTTTCTCTCACGTTTCATCTTTTTTCCATTTTGTGGTTTTACGTATCTTCTTTTTCTGAAAAAACTTTTTGGTATCCTTTTTGATTTTCCTTCATTTATGCTTTTGCAAGTCTCTTTTCTCGTTTGGTTAACAACCATTATTCTGTCATTTTACCGTCATTTTGACTTTGGGTTGTTATTGCTGATGATTCACTTTATTTTATTTTCGTGTGGATTATGTGTGATTAAGAGTTTCAGTTTAGTTCAACACTCGAATTGTAAGTATTCCCTGTTTAATTTCCTTAAATGTTTTATGTGAAGTAAGTGTGGGCTCGTTGTGGATATTTTTGTTTAATTGAATTTGGATTTGGTTAGGTGCGAATCATGAGATGAATGCTCCTCCGGTTTCGTAAGTGCATTTAATTCTCTGCCGTTAAGGGTGCTAGATTTACATCTGCGATGTTAGCATCGGAACTGACTAGGTGTGTAATAAAAACTTGAGAAAACAACAATCAGTGAAAGTCGAAATCAAGACTATCGACGCCACACGGTCATGTGCTAGGCCATGTGAGTCACACGGTCTGGGTTATTTGGGTCGTGTAGCCCACACGAGCTTGTGTTAGACTATGTGGCCTACACGGGCTGGGTCAATTGGGTTGTGTGGCCTACTTTTTAAAAATTTTCACCTAGGCCTGTTTGACTTTGAAATGCATAATTAGACCTCCCGTGGGGTCAGTTTGGCTTAAAAATGACTATAATATGTGAAATATGATATTTTGCTATATATGTGATAGGGATATTATTTGTGTTTCAATTACAGGAATGTCTAAAATGTGAAATTCATATATAGTTTGTGATCTGATAATTCTGTTAATATGTTCGGATGTGAAAAATATATATGACATATGTGCATTTGATGTTTGTTAGTATTTGCTTGTGCATTGGTGTAGGATATGATATGTGATGGAGGAAGTGTGATTCTGGCAGTATTATTGCACCTTCTAGTGGTGTATCCGTAATATTTGTTCTAGCAGTTTGACTGTAATTATAGTGGCTCAACCACATATATATGATTCTGGTGGTTTACCATAACATTTTTGTTTGGCAGCCAAGCTGCACTAATATGAGTGGCATCCACCACGACTAGGTGTGATGGGATGGATAGACTCCTTTAGTCTTAATTGGTGTGATTGGTTAGACGAAGTTGGTGTGTAGCGGATGAGGGTAGGACTTGTATCTGTATCTATATATGAAATCATATATGCATCTGCATTTGATTATGAGTATACATCTAATTTTGTATATGAGAACATGTCTGAATCTGTATATGAAAATGTATGTGGTTGTGTATGTGTTTCTGATTTGTTGCTTGGATGTATTACACATTGGGCTTCTAGCTCACTCGTTTGTTTAATACGTTTTATGTGGTCTTCAGACTTAGGACCAGACGGCATGCGTGAGCTCGGATTGATTTTCTGGTTAAATAAATAAATCAATGATTAATTTATTTATGATCTTTTGGTTTGTAAACTTTTTATGGTTTCTATTCATTTTCGTCGAATTTTGGTATTTTTAATGTAAAACGATGATAAAGTATGATTTATCAGATTCAAAATCGGTTTTCAAAATTAAAATCCGCTACTACATGACTTAATCGTCTTATTATGATATAAAAGTATAAAAGTATAAGTTTTTTCTAAAATATGTAAGAGCTTTGCCATATTTATAATTTCAAAACACACACTGAAATTTGAAGTTTTCAAACGAGATAAAGTTAGGAGTTTTTTTGTAAAATAAATATGTTTTGTGCGTAATTTTCCAAAAATAATGTATATGTGTTTTGTTTAAAGTTAATATTTTCAGAACTTATTGTTTCTAAAGTGGGATTAAAACTTTTGAGATTTTAAACAAACTAATGTAATTTCTCCAGATCTGGTCGTAATGTTTAGGTCGAGTTTGGGTTGTTACAAGATCTCGCTATAATCAGACTTACACTTCACCAGTTTACTAGATATGTGATGTTTGGTGATCATAGAGTCGAAAAACCCCTAACAAATATCAAGGAGGGTTCAGCCAAGGACGGTCTAAAAACCAATAGTAAAAATGGAAGAAATTCGATGAAAAGAAGACTTAGAAAGGTAACAATGCAAGAAAGAATATGGTAGCAACCAAAGCTTCAATATGAGGCAATGGAAGAGAAAAAAAACAACAATGGGATAACAACGATGTTTAAATTGGCAGCAGTAAAAATCAAAACAAAAGAAGAGGAAACAATGGTGAAAATGATAGCCACCAACAATTGGAGGAGGATAAAGGAGGTGACACAAAAATAGGAAGAAAAACTAGGTTTAGGGGCAACAACAGTGGTGTAAAGGAAGGAAAAATTGAGAGAAGATAGGGTGGAGGAGGAGGGGATGACAAAGCAATGGGAAAAGTGAGGGAAAAGCTAAAAGAACAAAAATAAAATAGCATTTATACCTAGGTCAACAGCAAGGGGCAGTACTACTAAGGTTTCTGGGCAAAAATCCAATAAATAAAAATTATTCGGGAAAGGGAATTGAACTTGGGTCTCAATGAAAACTTTACTAACTCTTAATCATCAGGCCAATTACTTAATCTTATTATAATTTTACAACCTTTTTAATTAGAAATTTGGGGTGTGACAACTCTCCCCCTTAAAAGAAAGTTTATCCTCAAAATTTACCTGATTCGACGGATGAAGATACTGTTGACGAATTGAATCCTCTGACTCCCAAGTGGCTTCTTTAGTGGCATGGTTCCGCCAAAGAACTTTAACCAATGGTATCTATTTTCTTCTAAGAACCTTTACCTCTTTGTCCAAAATCTGTACAGACTCTTCCTTAATGGATAAGTCCGGTCTAACCTAAATCTCTTCAATTAAGATAATATGAAAAGGGTCTGAATGGTACCATCTCAACATTTATACGTGGAACAAATCATGAATGCGGTCTAGCTTGGGAGGCAACTCAATCTGATAAGCCATCGATCCAATTTTATTAAAATTTTGATAGGGTCTAATGAATCTAGGGCTCAACTTGCCCTTTTCCCCAAACCTCAATACATTTTCCCACGGAGACATTCTCAAGAAAACCTGATCGCTGACACTGAACTCAACTTCCCTTCGCTTTAGATATGCATAAGACTTCATCCTATGAGAAGCTGCTTTCAATCTTTCCCGAATCAGTCTGACTGTACCCTCAGTCTCTTGAACAAACTCTGGACTCCAAACCTTTCTCTCCCCCAACTTAGTCCACCATAAAGGACTATGACACTTACGACCATACAAAGCCTCGTAAGGTACCGTCTGTATATTGGACTGAAAACTATTATTGCAAGCGAATTCAGCTAACGATAAGTGCTCCTTTTAACTACCTTGAAACTTAGTCACACAACTTCTTAACATATCCTAAAAAACCTGGATAACAAGCTCAAACTGTCCATCTGTCTGCGGATGGAATGTCATACTGAAATCCAAACGAGTACCCAATGTCTCATGAAGTTTCTTCCAAAATCGAGATGTGAAACGTGGATCCCGATCTAAAATAATTGACACAGGCACCCTATGCAATCTTACTATTCTGGAGATGTAAAACTTAGCTAGCTTATGTAAAGAATAGTCAATGCAAACTGGTAGGAAGTGAGCCGACTTCATTAATCTATCCACAATAACCTATACTGAATCCTTCTTAGTAGGTGTCAAGGGAAACCTAATAACCCATATTTTTATTTGATATGTGGTTTATGTGAATACTTTAAGTATTCTAAAACAAGAGACTAAATCCGTCAAAACGGATTATACAAGTAAGTGATTTCAAACCAACTAATTTTGTAAAAAGTATGTTGTGTGGTTATGATTTTCATTGTATGAAAAGTATGTTATTCTCATTATCATGTTATGTGATATTATGGCATAATTGATTTTACATGACAAATAAATGGTAATATTTCGATATTTTAAATCAATACGTGAAACGCATGTTAAACATGCCTTACATGATATTATATGATTTGATTTGCATGTTTCAATATACCCAATGTGATAAATGATATTTTGAAATGAAATATATATATATATATATGTTCATTGTGGTCATATCACATGCATAGGGTGGGATATTGGTGGCTTCGTCCGCAGCCAACATGGCAACTTGTCTGCAAATATTGGTGGCTTCGTTCACAACCTACATGGTGGTTTGTCCACAACCTACATGGCAGCTTGTCTACGAATATTGGTGACTTCGTCCACATATTGGAGTGTTTGGATGGATGAGTTCTGGGGAACATTTTTGGAGTGTAGCAGTGATGGATAGGATGTTTTATAAAAAATTGCATAATTGTTTTCCAAAAATTCTACTATCATGGTCATATGCATGATATTGGTTATGTTGTACGATATGTATGTGCTTATTGTTATTTAACTTGTTATAAGACTCACACTGAGCTTTATAGCTCACCCCTTTTAGTTTTTTTTATTTTACAAATAACCTCGAGGTTAGGATGTGATGACGACAATTAGAGGAGTTTCTTAAAATTATTTTTAAATTAAAGTAATTAAATTTTATTTTGATATTTTGTTAATTTGGGTTTGTAATAAGTTTGATTATAGACTGTGGCATGAGACTTTACTTTGGAGATTTTTTATTCTGATTTGCATGAATTGCTTGCATGACATTAAGTTTTAAAACCGCATAAATTAGTATTTGATTAATATTATGCATTAAACTTGATTTTATTAAAACTTGAAAAATCATTCTTTTTCGCTACAATAATGAAAATGAGTTTTAGACAAATATATGACTTAGTTTTTTTAGGTTTTAAATTATCTATTGATGTTTTATCAAATTTACATGAAATATTGATTTTAGCAAAATATGGTTTTAGCAAAATGGTTCATTGCGATTTTTGTAAAATGTATCAATATTATATTTTTCATTGCAAATCTAAGAAATAAGTTCTTAATAGAATTAGACTTAATTTCAAAATTTATAATGTTTACAAATTAGATTTCTAAAACATTTGATTTTATGAATTCAACAAGTTTTTTTAAATAGTGACGAATTGTCAAGTTGTTTAGTTTTAAATGAATAATTTTGAAATATGATTGAATTTACAAAAAAATTGAACAATGATCAAACTTTTACAAATAAAATATTGAAGTCATCGATTTCTAAAATTTCCCGATTTCACTAGTTTGAAATAATTTACACAAATAGTTTAAAAAAGTACGTTTGAAAACTACGATAGATTTTCTGAACCATTTCGGTGACCAATATAGCTTTCTTAATTCGGCCATAACGTCTAGACTAGATTAACAGAACCATATAAAAAACATTTTTATCTTTTTAGTAATCAAGACTCTAATAATGTTATTTTTAATGTAAAATTAGTACCATAAACTATATTCCATGAACCAAATATCTCATTAATTGAGTTTGATGTAACTATTAATCATAGCTAATTCTCTCTTAACAATTAGTCCTAATAAAACATTAGCTGAATTTCAGGATCCTTGCTTGTGAAATACGCTGGTATATTCTTTCATAATGCATGTCATGTCTTAAAGGACAGCTATCCTTTTAGTCAAATTGTACTTATGTAACCTTAGTTATATTTTTCTGACCTTGCAAAGAAACTCCAATACGGATGATTTTATCTTACATATTCAAACGTGTCAGTATTTGGATATATCACTTTTATTATATACTTTTAATTGAGTTGGTGTGTTTAATTCAACATTTTATTAATAACATAAATGATGCAAAATTGAGATATAAAGTATTTTAGTTAATTTGTTAGAGTTGAGGACTGATTCGATTAAAGAAATTAATTAAAAATTTGACCTTTTATTTTTAAAGTTATCCAACAAAACTGTGTTATGTATAGAATAGATAATTCCATCATTTTAGTTTATCATGACGTCAAAATATGCTTACTTTTTCTTTTTCCTTCTATCATCAACCAATTTTAAGATTCAACAAATAAAAGTTATTTAAATAAACCATTTCATAATCTTTATAAACATTGTATGAGGAACATAGTTTTCAACACCGTTGAAGGCGGTGTTAAAGCCTACATCTATTCATGCCTACACACAATCTGTTTTGAATAACTTTTTTTTTTAATTTGGAATTGGTTTTATTATGCCCAAATTTAAATTAATTTTTATTTCAAATTGATTAAAATGACATATTTAATATTTTACTTTAAAAATGCAAATTGTCAACTCTAGATCAAGTCAATACTAGTATGTACTACTCAACTTTTCATGGTTTTGAAATCATATAATCCAAGTGGATGTGTAGGCAAGTAAGATCCAATAATGCCGCAAGTAGTTGTCAACCTTTTAGATATTTGAAATTTCTACATATTTATCCACACTTTATAAACTATTTTGTGTTCCTCCACTTTATTTCAATTTGTTTCATTCACAGAACTTATCTACATGGTTAATTATGAATCTCTCGATACATATCAATTAATTTTAATTCAATTTACATCATAATTGTTTCTATTAAATTAAATCGATTTAAAATTAACTCAAATTCATCTTTTAAGTCCCAACTTATGGACAAATATATTACAAAGTATAAGTTTAGATTATTCGATAATTATTTAATTTTTTCTTACTTGAAATATTAAGTATATTGTTTTTGTACAGAGGATCCACTTTCACAGTATAAAAATTAAAGTAGTTTTACCCACTTCCATAATTATTTATATGGATAATATTTTAATGATCCAACTCTTATATTTCATGGTCTATTCATGTAGATCATGTATGTCAAATGTGATGTAAATTTAAATTTCTTTATTTACCTATTTCATTTTCTTTTTATCATATATAATAGGTAATAAATCTATATAGCTATATATGAAAGGGTGGTACGCATGACCTTCCTTTTGTTTACATGTGTTACTACTTTTTTCTTCAAAAAATTGTTTAATTTCAGTATTATTCTTTTAATATATTTAAATTTGAATTTTAAACTCTGTATTTTAATTTGTAATATAATTTGATTTTATATTTTTATAATATTATTAGTTAATCCAAATAGTTAGTACTATTAATTTTTATAACTATATATAAAAGAAAGGTCGTTTTGTTTACATGTATTTGGTTTTTTTCTTTACAAAATGTTTAATTTTAATTTTAGTCTTTCTATTATGCTTAAATTTAAAATATAATTTCTATACTTTAATTTGAAAATGGTTTGGTCTCTATATTTTAATAATGATTTTAGTTATTCCAAATAGTTAATATTATTAACTTCTTTATTATAAAGTTACGTGATTATACATAATTTCAATGCCTTAAGGATATTAGAGAATGACATATTTTTGGATTTGTTTTGCTCTCTCTTTTTTACTTTAAAAGAAAATTGTCGATTTCAATTTTAGCCCCTATATTATGTCGAAACTTGGATTGAATCCATATACTTTAACTTTTGACATAATTTCATTCTTATACTTTTATAGTGTCATTAATTATTTTAAATAATTAATATTTTAAGTATTTCAATTACAATGTTGACGTCATTTTTTTTCTCAAGAACATTTTCCCTACAAAAAAAATTATTTTATCATGATGAGTTCAAATGGGTATTTTTAAGAACAAAAATTTATATTAGCATTTTTAACATTACTTTTAGGTAAATTACACCAACAGTCACTCAAGTTTGGGGTAGCTGGCAAAATAGTCTCTTAGGTTTCAATTCAGTCACTCAACTTTCGAAAAATAACAAAACATTCCTTTTAACCATTTTCTGTTACGAAAAAATAACATGGCATTTAACGGTGGGCTTACTATCATTTAAGCACCCTCATTTAAGAAGTTTGGGTAGTAGAAGAACAAGAGAAAAAGAAGAATAAGAAAAGAAATGGAAAAGAAGAAGAAAATAAGAAGAGAACATGGAAGGACTTCGAACCAGCGATTCCCAAGGGTCAAAATCCGAGAACTCAAAGACAACTACACTTCCACGACACTGGCGCCTCCATGGCCAACACCCTCCGCCGCATCATGATTGCTGAGGTTCCCACCATATCCATCTTGATGCAGTTGCTAAAACCATTGAACCTGGAGCTATTTTTGCAAGAGAAAGCCATAACTACTTTGGATTTGAATCTTTTATGTGTAAAACAGTGTTGGAAGGCTTCGACTTCCCTAGCTTTGGGGTCATAAAAGATTCTAACTCAAAAAGATTTGACCCTGAGCAGCATTTCAACACATTCAATACCCTGAAATCTACACACCCTAAATCATTTTTAGCTCAAAACCCAAGTTCATCTTTAGCTAGATTCATCAGAACCAAGTACCTGTAACACCCCTATACTTAGTTCGACCCAAAGAACCTGATATAGGAATATTACATTTGGTGCCAAAGTGATTTTGGCTAATCACTAATATATTTGAACATTAAAAAAATTATAACTTATATTTTAGTCCCTACTACTTGGAACACACTTGATCTTCTTAAGTACATGCCAGTCTATTCAAAATTTTGAAACATACCCTCTTGGCACTTGGAGATGTGATGATATGGATGCTTGCAACCTCAATTACAACTCTTCAAAATCATTGTACCTAGTCTGCGCACGGAAAATAAAACCGTACGCTGAGTAAAACTCAGTAGTATTTCTATAATCTAAATATTTAAATATAAGAAATTACAAATATACAATTGAAATATAAACATATATTAATATTTAAATATTATAACAACAATACCATATTTCATTTGTTTCACAAATATCTCAATTCTCATACTAGCTATATAAATAGTTTTTCACAATTTATTTCACATTTCATTATACAATTGCATTATCCATTCCATATTCATTTCATGAGTATATAACTCATATATTCCATATATTTGCAACATATTTCACATTCTATTTTCAATTTACCCCTATTAACACGACTCAGACTCGGACGGATACACGGATCCAACCAAAACACACCAGTTTGGCACCAGTGCCTTATCAAATAATTCAAAGTAATAAATTGACACCCAGTGTCTCATTGACTAAATCGAAGTAAATTGGCACCCAGTGCCTCATCGACTCAAAGTCGAAGAAATCCATGAACTCTTCCAATCCTATGGCATGCCATCTATATCTGACTTAGCCTGATATAATTAATAGGGTTCCAATTCACTTTTCAAATACAATCAATATTCATTTCAATTAAAATAATTAATATATTCAATATATATACCAATTCAATCAAGAAAAATTCAATACTAAATCAATCCATTTCAATTGCAAAACACAATAATTCTCACATCAATACTTCCAATATACATTAAATTGAATTAGAATAATTAACAACTAAATTCGGATTATAGAAACACAAACCGAAAATTTCGAGCTATTCCTCGTCGACTTTATCTTTTCCCTTTTAAGTCGAGGGTTTCGGTACGACTTTAGCTACTGAATTAAAACAATTAAAATTCATCAATACAACACAATTCAATCTCATATTTAATATTTCAATTTTTACTCAATATTTGCTAAATTCCAATATAGTCCCTAAACTGAGACTATCTTTATTTCTTTACATTTAATTCTTTATTTTCATACAAATTCCACTTTAGACTAAATTTAACTCCCTATTTTCACTTAAATCCCTAGATTTTGAATTTTCACAATTTAGTCCCTATTACTTAAAATTTACAATTTATTCTAC